>NW_005187966.1:54886-64563 GCF_000239375.1 Pundamilia nyererei
AATGTTCTACTTATTTATACTCATCAGACCTTCACAATCAAACTGGTCAGAGATGTCCAGCCCGTCCATCATCCTCAAGATACACAAACAGAAGTTGGCGTCAAATGTATCACTGAAGAAAAGCAAGAGAAAATGAGTAAGTTGAGAAGACTTTGTTCTTTTGCAACTATTCTTTAGGCTATTTTATAAATACTATATTTTATACTGCCTTACAAAGACAGTAAAAATGCACACATAATATAAAATAAATAGAATAGCAATACTAATTAAAAATCCACAAGAAAAGACATGATTTTTTCATATCTATTAAATGCACCATTAAAGGACCATCTTACTATATGGTGTTAATGTAATCTTCAATGCTTTCAGGTGAACTCTCCCTCCAGTTTGACTTGAAGCCAAGGACCAGAGTGTTGGGCTTCAGCTTGCCAAGACCAGAGGCCTTTGAACAAAAAGCATAAAAGCCAGGTACAGGTAAGAATACAAACTAGTTCTAATGGCAGAAACATGCTAATAGTAATATTAATAATTTGTTGGTAACTTTCAGGGCATTTAAAGTCACATTACACCACAACAATATTAACTAGATACCTGCATTAAGTATCGAGCTCCAGTTCTGAGGCTCTCAGCTGTAAATGGAGTATAAAACGAACGCACTTTCCTCTTGTTCATCCATTTAACTAGCTGATCTGTAGCATCTTGTGGTCGTGTCTGCCTCTCAGGCTCCTGGAAAAGGAACTCAGGAACTCACATATCCAATTACAACAAAGGATAACTCTAAAAAGTGTTCGGTGTGGCTATTTTACCACAAGAATGCTAATAATTTATTTTGTTTTCTTGTAGAAAAAGCTGAGTGGATGTCTCACCATGATAATATCGCCACAGATCATAAGACTTATATGTTTTGTGAATGAGCCAACAAAATCCACCAGTGCAGGTCGCTGGTTTGGAGGTCCAGTGAGGACTAGACACTGTGGTCTGAAAAAAAGACATTAGGGATCAAAGAGGAAGCTCCCTGCCTACTGTATATATATATATATATATATATATATATATGTTTGTACTCTCCTTACCCCTAGAGACAACAGGTAAATATACGGATATTTTCTAAGATGTAAATGGAATAAAACTGTTGGATGGATGAAATTCAGTAAATATAAATTCTAAACTAAAATCTATTAATACTATTAGAAAAGAGCATTAACGAGTACACTTATAAACTTTAGCACTCGTGCATGTTGCATGAAAAGCTTTGACTTGTTAAACTGAAATTTTAGATCACTCACCTAAAATTCTTGACGTGATCCTCCACACCAGTAAGTGAGACAGAGTATGACAAAGCCATGTTGTATGTGCCTGCTTGGACTGACGAACCCCAATTTACCTCTGTTGATTTCAAAAGACACTTGCATGAGAAATGCAAAAAACAAAAAAAGAAGTGTAAAGTACACGTTGATGCATTATGTTCTATTTATGAATCTGAGGCATGTTATTCTAACCAAAGTACTGCTCAGTTCCAACTTACGCTCAAAAACTTATGGTTTTTGACTCACTTGGTTTATTGTAGTTGATGTATCCAAACAAAAAGAAGATTATACAGAAGGTGATTAGAGCAGCCCACCAGGTAAACAGGAACATCAGAACCACAGATGTCACTGCTCCAAACAGAGCCGTCCATTTACTGTAGTAGTGAAATGAGGGCCTCCAACCTATAGGAGGAGTCGGTGAGAAAAGGATTATGAAGTGGCACAGGGCAGACTTTGTAATGCTACATGGCCAGAACTCTGATCCCAATGTCCACCCATTATGGCCTACATTTACATTATGTATGATTTCTTGCGTTTGTTTTTTAGGCATTACCAGCAACCTGCTGTTAAATGTTATAGAGCTTTGAATTGTACGTAGTTGATTTTGTCAAAATAGAAACACATTGACTCTCTTGCCAAAACTTTAACTAGAGAACTGTCATGCACTTAATCTCACAGCGGGTTAGATCTATGTGTGCCTCTGTGTACGGAGATTTCTCCAATATAACTTGGTATGATAAATACAATTTTGGTAGAATTGATTTGAGTGTTACATAAAACCTTGTCTTACCATCACTGGTTGTAGGAGCAATATGAGTTTTCACTGAAGTCAGATGGATGACCTCTTTTCCACACTAAGCTGCATATAAACAATTTGTTTTTTCTTCCGACCTCATAATGGGGGACTGTTTAATTTTGGGGCCAAGCAGGAATAAACTGGTGAGTGGTGGTTGTGTATGTGGGCATTTGTGCGCATGCTAAACTGTGGAAAATCTGGCTGTCACATGCTTTTATAGAGTAGCAAACTCTCTTATTAGTGTGACTGAACAAAATGTACTAAACCTTAGAAAATACCAAAACTAATGGTTTAATGTGAACATGTTTAATATTGAGTATAGCTTAATTACTAAATATGTTACTCACCTGGAGAGTTGGTGATTGAAGCATGAAAGCAGCTAAAGTTTATAAGGCTGTAGGAACACAGGAAGAAGTTGGAGATCAGAGCTGCAATGGTGTTCAGCTCCGCTGTAATGACACAGATGAGAGAGTATTTAAAACCACACTACAAATTTAGAGCTGACAAGACATTTTATATGGGAATCACAACATTAGTAAGAGGTGAAAATGTCTTAGCCATGTTGATCACACCCACCAATGAGAATGAAGGCCACAGCAATGATGTAGCATAGCACATAAGCCCGGAGCGGCTCATCATTTTTCCCATAACCCTTTGCAAAGAACCCAATGTATGGGTATAAGTTGTCTTTGCACAGACACTGATAGAGAGAACATAAACAAAAAAGTGAGACTTTACTATATTTATACAAACTTTCATTAATCAAACATTTGAGCTCAATGTTTTTGCTCCTTTAAAATGTGAATACACTTGAGCAATGATTTTAAAGCTACATGAGATCATGCTGTTTGCTTGCTCCGCTTTAGTTTACCTTATTAATCGTTTCCTTTATACTGCAGGTGACTTTAAAAATCATTAATTATAACTAAATCATTAGCAGATTCAAAATGTGCCCATTATTGTGTCAAAAAGAGAGCTGTTTTGTTTGTAAAGTCCAGGTAAACTGGTCTCTAATACAGCAATATTAGGTACATTGAAATTATAATAATGGATTCATATTTTGTTCATCAATAAAAGTGCAAATGAATGCATAATGAATGCAATAAGAAAAAAGTTAATGGATTTCTCACCTGAAAGACTTTAGGGGCAGAGACAAGAAATCCAAGAGCAGAGGACAAGCTGGCTGCAAATACCCCAGCAGTGATGAGGTAGTAGAAACCAGAAACCTGGCCCAAGACCTGGTTTGAGTCACCATTAAGTATAAGACAAACCAGAATAAAGTTTTAAATGCAATGAATATAGCAGGAATATTGACAAAGAGTTAAAGATTTAACCAAAAATGTGCTTTTGTTTGGTTTAGTATCTTTCTTCCCAATAACAAAAAGGAGAAAAAAATGTGGCTAACTGAATGAACTAGTACCTTTGAATTGTTGGCCAGACCATATTCGCAATTCTTCTGCTGTATACAATCTGTGAAGTTCCAGCCCATTTGACATCCAAGCCCCACACAACCATCAGTGAGATTTCCGGTCAGGATATCAGTCATATTTCCAGAAGCGTCTCTCACTACACATGATGCTAGAGGAGAAGTACAGATTTTAATATAATTTTCATGGATAACCATGAAAATTTATTTACTCCCAAAAAGGCTGTATTGATCTCAGTTTGTGCTACTACCGGAAACCTGTTTCAGATAACAAGTCCCCAGCTTTATAACTTATAGAGTGCCAGGTTAAACACCTTCAGCCTCTGTCTTGTATTAATTAAATTATTTATACCCATTTAGATCAAATACGTATGTACTGGGTAACTTACCGACTGTGACAGAGATCATTAAATAGCTGATAGTAGTCCAAAAAATAGCCATGAGGGTGCCTTTGGGGATAGCAGTAGCAGGGTCCTGAGATAGGAAATACAATTAATATAAAACATTATGAAACGATGCATTCATATATTTCCTTTAAGGAGCATTTCTCTTTTATGTCCCTCATACTTTAAGGTCTCCAGAGATGTTGGCACCAGACAGGATGCCAATAGCAGAGGGAAAGAAAATGGCAAACATCTGGAAAAAGTTGGCTTCATTTCCTCTCCAGTTTGGTGTCAGGTTTTCTAAGAAGATCTCAGCTGGAAAACATGCCAGGTACAATATTAGGAAGTTATGAAAGAAGGAAAGAAAGATGGAAGAAACAAACAAATCAATTATTCGATGTGGTTTTTAAGACTATAGATTGTTGAGAGAAACCTAAACTTACTGCGGTATCCAAAGATACCCTGTGCCTGCTTTTCTATATTGGGAGGAATAAATGTGCCCACAAAGTAGTTGGATAATGAAACCAGAAGAACTAAGAAGAACAAAATCTGGGTCTGAGAGAAAAAGACAAATAAAGAAATCAAAAAGGAAGAGAAGTTGTTAAGAGACAAAACTTTGTCCAAGTACAGCTGTCAAGTTGAATATCAAAATGTGCTCACCTTAGACTCCCACTCCATTCCAGCCAATGAAATCAGCAGAAGAACCGTAACAGTGACCACGCCCACAATACGGACATCGTTGATTGAATCAACCATGACAACACCAAACTCCTACATCAATTAACCAAATTCAGGTTCTGTTGCATAGCATTTTAGTATGAAATATTATTTACATTATATATAATATGACATCTTCTATTACAAAAACAAATCTACCATCCATTTAATACCACAAAGCACTTTCAATACATTTTACCTGCATTAGATCACAGGCCACCTCTGCAAAACCAACAGTATTGAGTGCACAAGCCAAAGCATTGGCAAAGGAAAAAACCACCCCAATTGGTCCTCCAATTTCTGGACCCAGAGTGCGGGAGATCATGAAATATGCCCCACCTGCAAATTATTTCAGACAAACAAGATTGTTAGAACATATCCTAAATACAAGGCTAGGACCTACATACACATTTGAAAAATTACAATTCTGAGCTCAGCTGCAGATTTCCAGTCTTAAAAGGCCCAACCATTTTTAAAGTTGCCCCAAGTATTCTCATATTTTCAGATTCAAACTGTATATAAGGTTTATTTGTCTGACTTCCTACTTTGAACAGTGACTAACCTGAGATCACCCTCCCATTAGTGGCAATGGCAGAGATGGAGAGGGCAGTTACTGAGGTCACCGTCACAGATATCAGGATAATAAGCCAGGTCAACACTAACATAAGAAGAATAAAGTTAGGACTCATTAAAATCACACAATCATAAATTTTCAGTTATGAACTAATCAGGTTTACATCCTTCATCCAGAAAGGAACTTGTTTCTAGAACTTTCCTTTGCCCATGCATAAGAATTTACCTTACATGCATATCCATATCTGAGTGTATATATTTTAGAATATGTACTTTAATACTCAGCGATATAATAGACCCTCTATGCTGCCTTTAAAATTCAGCAATTTAAAAATGACTTTACTTACATTTATTCATCCCAGTGAATAAATATAGTAACTGTGTGCTAAAAAAAACAAGCAGACTCACACATAGTCAGCACTTTAAAAAACAGCTCACTTTTCAAACAAGGAAACTAGCATTTCTCCCAATCCCATATTTTCATTTCCTGGTGAAGTTACTATACTATTCATTTGTCAATATTTACATATCATTTTTTTCCCTTCTTTTCAAACTTTCACGCTTTCCTATGATAAAGCTCTAAGAACAATGTGCTCATGTTGATATGATTAAGAAACTAACTAAATCAACATGACCCAGAGATAAGACTATATGAACAGGCGTGGGGAATTTTTACAAGAAAATGAAAGCAAAAGCAAAAGAACTGAACAAATGGAGGAGCAAATGAACTGATTACTCACAAATGCCTGCCTGAGAAGTGATCCAGGACAGGCGGAGGAACAGGATTACTCCCCAAATATTAAGCATACAACGAACCTGTGACCAAAATGAAAGTAATATGCTTTTAATTAACAGGTCTTAAGAGTGATCAAGATCAATTATTTTGTGTATTTTTAAACTTTCTATGGCAGCGGTCCCCAACCTTTTTTGCACCACGGACCGGTTTATGCCCAACAATACTTTTACGGACCGGCCTTTAAGGTGTCGCGGATAAATACAACAAAATAAAACTAGTACCGGTACCGAAAAAAAGAAGATTTATTCAAAACACATGTGAAAAGACCCAGGAAAACCGAGTTAACGATAAAAACGATAACAAAATAACGCTGAAAACCGATAAAAACCCTGAAAACCATACATTTCAGACCTGAGCCTCAACTCTCGCGGCCCGGTACCAAACGACTCACGGACCGGTACCGGTCCGAGGACTGGGTGTTGAGGACCGCTGTTCTATAGGACCAGTGGATGCAAAGACCCAGAAGTTTTACTTACCATAACTCCAACAACCCAGCCAAATCTAGCAGGAGCTTTCTCCTCAGAACCTTGAGCCTCTTCACTTCCAGCATCTGTGGCCGAAATCTCACAAGCTCCTGGATCTGTGTTGGTGTTTCCTCCCTCCACTTCCTGAAAATAGTATAGAAAATAGTACATTGTGTATCGACCAGAAGTTGAGGGCAGAGGCCCTGGTATTCTGATTCCTATTAAGGCTGGCTCATGGGACATGGAACATCGCCTCTTAAATGGGTAAAGAGTCTGAGGTAGCGTGTGAGGTTGAGAGATACTGGCTAGACATATTCAGACTCACCTCAATGTACATCTTGGACTCTGGTGCCACTCTGGTGGAGTGGGGCTGAACTCTGTTCCAATCTGTAGTTGCCTCAGTAATATACGGCAGGCAGGGGTAGGTACACCCTGGTGCGCTGCTTGTAAGTTGGGGCTTTCCCCAGTGGACAGTGGGAGTTGTTTCTCCATAGCTCCTGGCTGTCATTTGTGCTTATGTGGTGAAGGACAGTCTCAGCATTCACTGGTGAGATGCTGAAGGGTGCCCCAACTGGGGACTCCATTGTTCTACTGGGAGGCTTGTATGCCTACATTGTTAATGAAAGGGGGGCCTGAAGTGCCATGATTGGGAAGAACAGATTGCCTGATCTGACTCCAAGTGATGTTCTGTTGCTGTTATTGTTATGTCACCCATAAGGGTGTTCATGCATGCACATGTCATTAGGACACCCTACGTTGCAGGGTTGATGATTGATTTTTTAACTGTATTATCACATCGCTTGTGATTATACGCTGAACAGTTCAGAAAGCCCAGTTTTTACTGAGCAGAATGTTGGATGGTGCCCCACCTCGGGCATCTATTGTTCCACTGGAATAATGAACACGATGTTAAAGCATAAGGATGTAGAAAACTGCACATGACACCAGGGCACCCTTGGACGCAGGGTTGCCGACCCAGCAGGTCATCTGCTAATTGGAAAGGTTGATGTTCAATCCCTGGCTGCAGGACTGGTAAACACTATAGCAATTCTTTACTAACTTGCCTCAGAGGCAGGGCTTAGTCCAAAGCCCTGTTGAACGTGCATGTCCAGTTTTGTTAAAAGTTTCGCTTATTTCTCATTAATAATCGTCACAAAATAAATGAATAAAATAAATAAATAAATAAGGTTTTGCATTAACAACTTTACCGTAAAATTATATCCCTTGCCTACTGTGTTTTTCAGACCTGTGAGAATCATTTCACTGTTTGTAGAGGCCAAACATTTCATTTCCTAGTGGGGTTAATTCCCCCAGGTGGTGTTACTGTCAATACGCGATTCTTAAAAGACAGCAGCAATGAGAAAATGCTCCCAGAAGTGGAAAACTCACATCAAATGCTTTGCGGAGAACCTCCAGGGAAGGTCTGCTCCTTGCCTGCTGGTGTGGCAGCGTGCTGGCATAGTGCTCCAGCTGTGGCAGCAGGTCTATGGTGCTATAGAAGGAAGATCTCCGCAGCTCTATTCTTGAGTCCCGCTGCTCTGATGTACTGTTAGAGGGAAAAACATGAGAACTGAGAAACTATAGCAAAGATTAGTAAATGCGGAAAACATATCTATGATGGTAGGCTTTAGTTCCTTTAATGGACATTAGATTCTAATAATTCCTTCCTTCCTTCCTGAAAATCTTTTTTTTTATTATTATTATTATAATTTTGCAAGTTCCATTTTTTTCAAACAGCAGAATGGAATGATGAGGAAATTATGCTGAGGTGGAAAATAAAAATAGACACAAGTTGAAAACACAAACCTTGAACCCTCCTCTGAGATAATGATCGCTGGAGGAATTTGGTGGCTAGCACCTTCTCTTCTGTTGTTGGTCTCAAAATGGTGTGAAGAGTACCTGGGTGGTCCTTCTTCACCAACTGAGAACTGGACATGGTGGCGAGTACCTTGACCCACTATGGGACTTTTGGATATGAACTGCCCCATTAAAAGACCAATTAAATCCTTTGGAACAATATGGAGAGCAGTTAGAAGTGCTGATTCATATTTGCTAACAAGATTTGTGTGTGATTTTCTGTTTTCTATTTTTCAACAGACACTCAAAATATGAGTTTATAATTGATAATATTCTTTTGTACCAAATATTATCAACATTTATATTTGAATCATTTGATTTTATCTTTAGCTTTGTGTTCAATAAAGAAAATTGAAAAACTAAATTAACCTTTTCAGCTTAGCACTTTGTACCAATTGTCTTATTCTAGGCATATATGGCATGCAGGGTAGAATAAAGTATTAATTCTCTGTCGTTTTGGTACAAAAAGCAACACATGCTATAGTCATTTTATTTATCACTGAACCAACATCTTAATGAAAATACTGAAAACTGAGAAATTAAAGTTATCTTATTGTGAATATAAAAAGCTTGTAAGAAAAATTCAGCAGGATTGGATGTAATTTTGTGCAGTGGGTGAGTACAGATAATGATTCACCCTTACAAAAGAAGCTCATTTGAGTAATTACTCTCATAATAGTTGAGTTATCAATGCAACATCAGTGTGTGCTAATGTCTTATTTCTAAAGGACATGAACCTGGATAAGAAATAACATTCACCAAAGCAGAATATTCTTAACTCATGTTAGTATTTTGTCATTATTATTGGAATTCATTTCCCATATAAATATATTCTCAAATGTGGTTGAAATACTATACTAGCTACAATATATTACAATGAAGTACTGGTAAAAGTATCATGTAAATTACAGATCATATGTGCAGAAATCATTTCGACTGATGTGTCAAAGGAGAAAATAGTTGTTTTCAATGATGTTTAGTTTAGTATTAAAACTCACAAAAGTACACATTAGTATAAATATTACATGTTGTTAAACCTTTGACATAATAACTTTTACATCCAAAAAAATTTAGCTCCTTTTATAGAAAATGTTAAACCAAAAGCAGTACTTACAGTGCCTTTCTTTGCTTGTTGAATGAAGAGGGAAAATCAGCCTTTGTTCATTTCACAGTGAAATAATTGGAATTTATACTGTCAGTGAGGTCCCCTCCCATTTACCTCATCCCCCTCCTTTCAGGCAAAAACTCACACACATACACTAATTTTCTTGCCTACACACACACACACACACACACACACACACACACACACACACACACACACACACAATAAATGTTTATCTGAGTTGTGTTATCTG
>NW_005187966.1:65273-71475 GCF_000239375.1 Pundamilia nyererei
GATGAGTAACACAGCTGATCTGTGACTCAGCCTACATGCTTTTCATCAGTGTCAATAATGCACAGGAAGGAACTTTCACAATGACTGCACTAAAAACGTTTTCAGGAACTCTTCTTCTCTCTCATTCTGTTGTGTAACAACTTTTCAACATGGATGTTAAAAACTGAATTAAACACATAATGAAACAAATATTATTGTTTTTTGGGTTAATAGATTTTCCTGATGTTACTTTGAGCACAATTGAAAAAACGTACGCGGGACATAGTGAGAGAGTGTTTTATTTATACTCATTAATGCTTTGTCAGACTTTAGACACAGCAGTAATGGCTGTGTTATTGTTGTTATTTAAGGTATTTGGGCAATACTATCTTCTCAGTCTTCGTTTTCACCTTCAGTCCCTTCATGTAATACTTCAAAATACTTCACTTCATGTTGAACTTTTTTAAGCAGGCAGTTCCTGAGCGTACTGGAAACTTCTTGTAGTGTAGTCTTTATAGTGTCGGTGCCATGCTATAATTAAACCTGCTCTAGTGCCTTGTGCGCCCCACATGCTCACAATGCCACTGGTCAAAGTCACTTGTTCCACCCACACTGCTAAAGGAAAAGCAAGGTAGGTGCCTATGCAGAGTCTTAATCTAAAATAAGATATTAACCAGTTGTAATCAAGCAAGACTCGTCTTAGTACAAAATTACAATAAGTCGTATGCTGCTGGTATTTCTAATATCTCGTGGGAAATTATTCTTACGAGGACGTTTACTGTCAAAATGAACTGTAAGTTGTTACATGTTGAACTCTGTGAACAGGTGCAACAGACAGATGTTTGTGTCTTGACACATTCGTGTATTACAGCATTGCTAATAAGTGGCCTCCTGAACTTAAAGGTTTGTCGTGATGACAATATTGACACTTTTTTTAGGCTAGGTTGTGTTTTCTTTGCGTAAAAGACACTTCAGAGGTCATGAGGACAATTGATGCATGTCTAATGTTAAAGTGAATAAGTACAGTGGCATTTCCAGGAATAGAGTAGTCACACTTTTCTAGTGTCTTTATTACTGACTTATCCTGACTCTCGCTGTTCTGCCTTTTCTCTCTTTGTACAGTACACGTTGAATGTAAACATCTGGCGGTCTGCTCTGACACAAGCAAGTCTATAAGGTGACAGTGCACACAGGAAGACATTATGAGAAGAAGTGGAGCAAGCGGAAGAGAAAGTGCAACACATGTGGACAATAGTGGCATAAAAGAAAGCTCAAAAACTATTCTTCAAACACCAAAGCATATACCAGACTCTAAAGCTCAAGAAACTCCTCACGACCTTTCTTCATGTCTCTCAGAGAATTCTGGTCTTATCTCTTACAACTTCTCTTCACACTCAGACAGACTCTTCACTCACTTACACAACCTTTGCAAGGAAGAATTACTCCTGGACTGCACCTTTATCGTTCAAGGAAAATCCTTCCAAGCTCACCGGCTTGTTCTAGCAGCTATCAGTCAAACCCCAAATGCAATTTTAGGTTCAAAAGAAATGCCAGGGCTTGGAGTGGGAGAAATTGCACAATGTTTGACACCAGTTGGTTTAAGGGCTATCATGGAGTTTGCATATTGTGGACATGTGGCCATGGACTTGAGTAAAGAGCGGGTAATTGAGGAGGTTTTAAATGCTTCTCAATGTCTCCAGATGGAGAGGCTGAAAGAAAGTTGCATATCAAAGATCAAAACTTCTGCTGCAAAAGAGAGAGAGAAGAGCTTGGCTATCATCAGAGACATGTGGAAGAGAGGAGAAGGATGTGATGTCACAATACAAGCAGAGACTGGAGAGAAAAATTCAGGTGAGGCCCAAACACTCATATATGGGATCATATATGACTTTACATGACTTTACAGTGGTAACAAATGAAAAGTAATCGATGAGGAATGTCCACTAACTGACCAGTGTAGCCTTTGAGATTATGATGTAGGGTAATATGACCCGAACAAGGTTTAATCTCGTAACACCCAACAATGAAACATCTAGAATTAGAATTAGAGCTGGGACTGCTTTTAGTCACATGCTGAAAAGGAAAATCCCCAGAAACTAGAGTATGTTACTTTTCAATTTAAGTTCCATACGTTCATACTGGCATTAAAGTTTTTCTTTTAAACAGTTTTCAATTATAGTGCTTTGAAAAGATTGAGATTGTTTTAAATAAATAGTTACAAGAAAATTCCCAAAGCATTTATTTCAGATCTGCAAATGCATACTGCCCTTCATTTTTATTGTGATCATTAAAAGAGAAACAAATACTGTTCTTAGATCTGGTCACAGTTCATACAATTGTGGTCAAACGTTTCCATGAACTCATTATGGGTTTGCATGTCATGATAATTTGGGAGTTTTTAATGATTTCTTTGAACTGATCTTTTCTCAAATTGGAATCATAGTATATCATATGTCTGTCATGAATTAAATTAAATTATTTTGGATTTTCTTTTATGTTTCTGGCTTAATTCTTTTTGGATATTTGACCACTCTTCTCAACAGAAGTGGTAGACTTCAGTCAAATTAGTTGGTTTGAGACCTGGGTTTTAATTATTTTCAGTAGGGTTGAGCTCAGGGCTTTAGGTTACAAGACTCCATTTAAAGCATTACTTAAAAGAACTGTTTTATAGCATATAACATGGGGTGTTGTATGTGTAAAAAAAAGTATATTGTGTATGAAGATGAATGTATGTTTTGTATGTAAAATCTATTAACTGTAGTAGTCAGTCAGTGTAGTTGTACTGAAAGCAGTGGCATTATCTGTGCACTCTGAAATGTATATCTGAACAGTATACAACACAGTATATTGTGCTGTTGTATTATATCCAAAATAAATCTAAAATAAATTCAAACTTGTGCACCAAGTTCTTTTTTCCTTGAGTCACTAAAGACGCATGCTGCACAATCGTTCCACCCTGGAAAAAGAACAGTTCAAATAAATCATATAAAAGTCCTAAATTGCTATGACATTTATGTACATGATGAATGTGTGTAAAATTCTGACCACAACTGTAGCTGGCGTGCAACTATTTTACTCATGATAATCACATTCACAGAAAGGGTGACTGTACTACACGCTCCTCCACAAACTTGTAGATTTCCTAGAATCCTTTTCCCAGAATAGTTCATAGTGTGACAGTCAGCTGTTGTTTATGCAGGTAAGAGAAATGGAATGTCAATAATGTCAACACAAAGTAAATATATACACAAAATCATGTCATTTACTAATATAGGAATTTTTTTTAACTAAAAATGTGTCATTTCTTGGTGACACATGCTGACCAGACACGTGCTGCTGTAAAAAGAAAAAAAAGACAAAAAAAGTATGACATAAACTCAAAATGATCACCCGCTGTTGTTTTGAAGGAGAAAGTAAACTGGAAATGCATTCCCAGTATGCTAACACTAGGTGGAGTTAGAAACGTTTACTTACCTTGTGTCTTTTCTACTTTATCCGCATCTTTCTCTGTGACCTTTTTATCATCTCCTGACTTTTCTCAGCACATCGTGTGGTGTTAGCAGCAGCTGGGGACTATTTCCGGGCATTGCTGTGTGGAGGGTTACGGGAGTCTTGCCAGGAAGTGGTGTGCCTGCGAGGTGTGTCGTCTTGGGTGATTGAATCCATGCTCTATTTCATCTACACCGGTCAGCTCAGACTGAACTGGAGTCGGATTTGGGAGCTTACAGATGCAATGCTTCAGTTCCAGCTGGAGGGGGCGCTGTCGCTGTGCATTGAGTTCATGCAGGACAGAATGGATGAAAGCACATGTCTAGATGTGCTGGTCCTGGCTGAGACCTACGGGCTGGTCCAGCTAGGGCAGGCAGCCGAGGAGTATATTGCAGCCCACTTCCAGTGCGTCTCTTATGGGGAAAAGTTCAAGGATATTCCCTTTCACCTCCTTGACAAACTTCTTAAGAAGGACTCCTTGTCTGTAGAGAGTGAGGTAGTATTTTTATTTCTGGTGGTCAGTCATTCTTTTTGTGTTTAGCTTAAATTTCTCATCACGTGTTCCTCCTTTCGTCTATCATATCTAACTTTTTTTTTTTAATTTCTCAATCATTTTATGTTCCCAAGGTAATGCCAGGGATAACAGCTGTTATCCATGTGCAATGCAATGGGTTTGTAATTCATTTCATTTTTATTTATATAGCATAAAATCACAGTAACAATCACTTCAAAGCAATGTATACTGTAAGGTAAAGATCCTGTTATAGTAATAACAAAAGGGAGATAGCAACAATGAAACGGTCTCCTTTGAGCAAGTGCTTGGAGACAGTGTGAAGGAAAAACGTCTTTTTAAAAGGATGAAACCTGTGGCAGAACCAGAAACATGCAGCAGCTTATAGGCTTTTAGCTTCACAACTAATGTGTTACTTCTGCTTACAGTTCAACAGCCTTATATAAAAGAACAAAAAATTTAAATAAGACACATTTATATTCAGTGCTGTTTTGGGGGTCTTTACATACTTTATAACTGCAAAGTTTGACCATTAAAATATTAATTCTTTGTATTTACAAATGGAAGAGAAAATACAATTAGCCTAATGTATTGCTCACAAAATGTTGTGTAGGTGACATTGCCTACAATTGTACACCATCCAAAGTGCAGCATTCAGTAGTTGTAACTGAAAATATTCAGTTTGTATATGTGAAAAAATATAAATTATTAACTCAAATTTAAAATGAATAGATTTTCTTCACGACTTTCTTAAGGACAGTTGGAGTAGTAATCACAGGCTATTTATGCAATTTATTGTTTATTTTGTAAAATAATATTTCTAAAGCATTTCTCTTCTTTATAATTAGATTGTGGTGTTCAAGGCAGTAGTGAGCTGGGTGGAGGACAACCCTAAAGAGAGACTCCAATGCCTGTCCAGCCTGCTCCTTCATGTTCGGATCACACTCTTCAGCTATGCTGAACTTCAGGAGGCCCTTAGTTGCAGCATCTTACTCAGGAGCCCTGGTGCAAGGAAAACACTGGTAGCCCTCCAAAGTCTCATTGAAGGGGATTACAGAGGGCCTAAATATCATCCTCGCACCAAAAACCAGGTTGATACTCTTTTACTTCACTGATGTTTGGAATTCAATTAAAGCTATGTCCGTTTAAGCAATATTACCACTTTTCTTTAGGTCCTGGTTTTGGTAGGTGGGGACACTGTTGATGATGAATTCATGAAGAGGGTTCCCAGCCAGACCCTGTGGTTTGCTCAACAGTTTCACCGTGGCCCCGGTTTAAGAAGGAGCATAGAATGGAAACCATTTGCAAAGTTTCCTGAACCTGCGCGATTCAGACACTGTGTCTGTCTCTTGAACAACAAACTGTATGTGTTGGGAGGACGCAAATACTATGGAGCACTGGACATCCTCAAGTCAGCAGTGAGGGTAGTGTTGTGTGGGTCACAGATGTCATACAGACATCAGAGGTGTTTGTGGTTGATTTTGCAAAAGAGTTCTTCTTGTACGTTGTACACATGCTTGATATATAAACTGTCAAGATATTAACAGCTTTGTTTGAGTTCAGAGCTCATCAACAGCACAGTCATTGGCAGAAGAGATTTTTTTTTAAAGGGACTCACACAAACCCTGAACTGATACATTATGCAACTTCCTCCTTGAATGAATTGCAGAAATGTGTGTGCATGTTTGCGTAACTGCTGTGTAAATTTAGTTAAATGTAGCTTTTTAATCTGTAACTACAACTACATGTCTTTTACTCTCAGAAACATCTGATCTTGTGGGATTTTCCTGCACATTCACATCTAGAGTTTACAGAAAAGACCCCCCAAAAAAGGAAATATCCAGTGAGGTCCATTTGTCTGGGCAGATCTGTATTGAATCAGAATCATTGTTAATTGCCCAAGTTTAAGGAGAGAGAGAGAGATAAAAAGTGGGGAAAAAACAAGTTAGAAATTAGAAATTACACAAACTATAGTGCAAAACTGAGTAGTGCAATATGCATATGACTGCATGATATGAGTGGATTATTTCATCAGAGTGAGGGAAGTCTATAGGGGCATAAATCAATCAATCAATCAATCTTTATTTATAAAGCACTTTTCATACAAAAAACAATGTAGCACAAAGTGCTTTACATAGTTAAAAACAGCCCACCCCACCCTCCAACTCACTCCCCACACTCTCATTAACATAAATGATGTGAATACACACATATCCCCCCCCC
>NW_005187966.1:96854-101143 GCF_000239375.1 Pundamilia nyererei
ATGAAAAATAGTGTAGAATGGAGGTGCTAATGTGTATATATGTATGCATAGATTAATAGGTAGATAGAGAGGTAGATTTAAACATTTTCAGTATTCCTCTATCAGAATTCTTCTCAACTCACATGGCTGCACAAATCATGGAAGGAATCGCAAACATGCATAGGTCCCTTGTCCCTCACTTCTCTGAAGAGGAGTGCAGGAATGGAGGCGGCAATCACCAGTGCCCACACCGCTGCCAGCACACGCGGTACCGTCTTTTGGGTGGTGATAACACTGACACGTTGTGGCCACAGCACAGCCACCAGCCTGTAGAGGCTCATCATCATAATGAGCTGGATGGAAGCGTACATGTTGGCTAGACACAGGTAGTAGAGGACCTTACACATTACATTCCCAAACACCCAGTTCTGTTTAACGAGGTAGACAATGAAAAACGGGGTTAAAGCCATTAGAAAGCCATCTGCGATAGCTAAGTTAAGGATGAGAAGAGTAGTGACAGATTGCTTTCGGGCTCGTGCCGCGATGCTCCAGATGACGAACAAATTTCCTGGGCAGCCCAGGAGAAAGATGAGGCTGAGGATGAAGGCACCCATAGATGTGGCAACTGGATTATCCATAATGGTTTCATTTCCTACAGCAGTGTTTGTCAAATTTGAACAATCTCTGTGGGCCATCTTTGTTTCCTGTCAAAGAGAATGATTCATTCGGTCACTTTATTACTCCCTTTTAACAAGAATACAGAAAATAGAGACAGCATCTCAGGGCTGCAGCAAGAATATGGCAAAGGAATAATAAATAATAATAAAAGTCTTCACCTCCTCCCACGAATGCCAGGCTTAAAAGCATGAATTTCATGCAGGAAAGTGTGGGAGTGTGGTGCAAGTGCAACAGGTTTTAACGGGGACTCTTAATTCCTGAACAAACGAGACCAGACATGAGTGGAAAGCACCAGTGAGTGTGTTGGTGTCAGTATTTAACCAGAGATTGTACTTTAGACTTCTGTGCTCCTTCTCTTCAGGGTCATTGAGGGAAGGTGATTTTTACACAAACAGAACCGAACACAACTAAAAAAAGAAATTTACTGGGAAGCTTCAAAATACAGTCAGGAGAGAATAGTATTAAAGTATTTAAATAGTATAAAATAGCATTATAGTATTAAATATACACTAAAAATGATATGCACTGTATGAGAAGTGTGTGGATACATGAGGATAATCACTTACTTTATTTTTATTTTTCTGACAATTAATTCGTTTACAGCCTAACACTTCATGTGAAACTGACACTCATTTTAAAATAATAGAGCACCGTGCTGTAGCGCAGACTACTGGCCAAGTGGTGAATAAATCAGTGAGATTTTCCCATTTTAACCAGCTGCAGCATTTATGCATTAGTCCAATATATTGTTTATCATTGCCCTGTGAGAGAAACACAGTCTCAGTATATTCATAGCAGTGGCATTGAAATGAACAGTTGTGTGTTGATATAATGTCTTGGTGCTAACACACATGTGTGTTCAAATGTGAAGTATATACGTATTAATAAGCTTTCTGACATTTACTTAAACCAGGAAGTTTTTTTTCCATTTGTTAACAGGATAATAACTTCAGTGAATGCATTTTAACACTGTGTCCCTTAGGTTGAGCAAAAGTTGCATTGAGTTGGTGTTTGGATCCTTGACTGCTATTTAATGTTTTTCAGTTACATGATGTTGTGTTTGCTGGTTCACAGTGTGGTAATGTGTGTCTGTTATTTGTAGTGGTTTCATCAGTATTTCTATGTGTGCCTTTCTGTGCCTTGTTCTACATGTATGCCTTGGTCCATTTTTATTTCCTTGTCTAGTACTTCCTCTTAACCATTACTCTTCAATTTTACTGTGAATCTTAGTTTTTTGTGTGTGTTTTGCTTCCTATCTGTCCCTCATTACTTTCACCCGAGCCTTATTTCTGACTATGTTTGCCATTCCCAACCAGCTCTTTGTATATAAATAGTCCTATCTTCCCTCTGTCCTTTCTTGTGGTGTAAACTTAGTATAATTACCTTGTAATTCCTGCAATAACTGACTGCAGGGCAATAGAAATTGGCCCTGTCGTACTGAGACAGTTTTATTTTGGGGGATTTGATGACGTAAACTAAGGTAATAAAAATATGTGTATGTATATCTAACATTTACAGCCCTGGAGACATTTATACATTAGCAGAGACACTTGATGTGTGAATATGCTCTCTGTAACTAACTGGAAGCCCATAGTTGTTCAAGAAAATGTACACAAGCGCCAGTTTAGAAAACATGTGTCAACATCAATTCTGATGTCAAAATAAATTTTAGCTCATACATCAAATGTTTCTCACATGTATTTTCTTTTTTTCCCCTCTCCAGCAGCTGACTTCAAGAATCAGAGTCCTTTCACATTACTGAAAATGTTTTTCAAAAAAAACGTGTCACTACATGATCTACACATCTACACTCTCTGTCACTCCAGTCAGGCAGTGTCAGTATGCCTCTGCGTATAATCAGGTACTCACACCTACACATGCTGAGCAAACCTGTTTGATATTTCTTAGCAAACTGTCTTGTAGTTGGTGTTTATTACAGAGTCAATAAGCGTGCAGTTGTTTTTAAAGTTAAGCAAGCTCACACAAGGTGAGACGACAGGCACAATCAAAGCAGTCAATATTAAGCTTTATGAAGATTTACAGCAGACTACTGCTTTAAAGCACAAATACATTTAGCATGTATTAAATGTGAGGAGGTGCAGGTAATTAAGGAGTAGTAGTAGAAATAGATTCTTTCTTATCTTTATAAAGTAGTAAAATTATTAAGAGACACTCTCCAGTTTTCTCCTGTTGCTTTTGTTTTAAGCACAACAAGTGATAAGTGAAAACAAAACTAAAAAGAAAATCATTTCTATCTTGAAAAAACCCATTTTAATAATCATATCGCTAATAATAACTATGAAGATTCTTCTAAAATAAATACATAGAAAAAAGATGAATGAAAAAAAGACCAAATTTAAATGTAGAGTTAATGATAAGTGTTTTCAGATTTCAGTTGATTTCTGCTTTTTTCTTGATTTTGAAGTAATGTGACCACATGACAGTTGTTTACAAAGAGCTGGTCAAACCTCATGGGCAGTGACATCAAAGCAGCAGTGGACGCTGTCACTGTTTTTTCTTGTTGAACTGTGCAACACCTACAACTTATACCAACTATAACCAGGTCATGGATAAATGACAGATTTTTTTTCTCCAGTTTCTATTACGCTTGTTGTCGCAGTGTTTCTATTTTCTTTGGTTTTTGTCAGCTTAATCTCTATTTTTATTACCATTTATACACACAGACCTTCCTGTTAAACCACATGATTAATAAAAACATGCCTAACTTAGAGGGTGTGTTTGTGTGCTCTGTGATTCACATGCATACCTATTCCACCCACAGAGAAAGGGGACGCGCACAGAAAGGGTACAACACATTGAACATAAGTGTCCAGAAATGTAGCTGTACCTGACATATTCATACTTTCAAAAACTCTAATATACATGAGAACAGTATCAGCCATGGAAACATGCAATATGCCATGCAGTCTCAAAATAAATATATAATTCACTAGGCTGCAGAAAATGAGCTATTGTAAAGAATCATTAATAAGAACAAACAAATCCCAGATCAGAAAAGAAAGAAAAGACTTACCAAGTTAAATGTAAATCCCAACACAGAAAAGAAAACACCATGTGCTTGAAAAGGAGTCTGAATATGTTAAAGATGTTGTAGTTTCTTCCTTTTCTTTTAACCTTTTGGTCCCACCTCACTTTCCCCCACCTACTTTCATTCTGTTTCTCTCTCTGAGCCCTCTCTCCATTGACTTGTCATGCTTGCTGTAACACGCAGGGAGCAGAGGAAGGTGTGTCCCCATTATGCCTCGCCTCTCTTGGCTCTGGTAGTTCGTCAACATTCTCAAGCAGATAAACCCAAAAGCAAACCAGTAAAAGGATAGTTCATCCAAATCCCTGTTCATCTCATTTCCACTGTTTTGTGCATCCAAAATGTTTCTAGACCTTTGCTGTCAAAGCAACAGTTGTTGTTTTAGAGGCATATGTCAAAACCTTAACTAAAATTTTCACTTTACTACTAGGACACACACACACCTTGCACCCATATGACTGTTGAACAAGAACACACATCCTTCGTGGTTTAGGGCTATAACTAGGGATGGGTATCGTTTAGGTTTTATCTGATACCGGTGCCAAATCGGTACTTTTGAAACGGTGCCGGTGCTTAAACGGTGCTC
>NW_005187966.1:102319-104211 GCF_000239375.1 Pundamilia nyererei
ATTCAAACAAAATCGGGTCTCCTTGACAAAATGTAATGTTTCCATTTATCCCAAATATCACTAAATATGTCATATTGGAGT
Organism: Pundamilia nyererei; assembly: GCF_000239375.1. NCBI lineage: Eukaryota > Metazoa > Chordata > Actinopteri > Cichliformes > Cichlidae > Pundamilia > Pundamilia nyererei. Next base: position 102,401 of record NW_005187966.1, read on the forward strand.
CTATTAATGAAGGTAATTCTTTCCATTTTAAAACATCCCATAAACAATCTCATACCAGTCATTTAGTGATGGAATTTTCACACTAAGCCATTTCTTGGTAATAGTCTTACGGGCAGCCAAACTCAGAATACCATACAACAGCTTGGACATTTTATCTACATTCACTGAGTATAAATATCCAAACAAAAGTTCATCCCAATTAAAGGGAAGTTGCATACTAAAAATGATCTGTAACTCAGAATGAATCGATACCCAAACCGTGTTGATCAATAGGCAAGACCAAAACAAGTGGAAATGTTTTATTCCTTGGGCCCCACAGTTTCTCCAGCAGCTAGAGTGATTACAATAATGTTTACTTTGTGTAGGAGTAATAAAAAACCTACAGAGACTCTTCCAACCAAAACATCTCCATATATTAGAACTAGAAATTCTCCACTGAAAAGCACACTGCTGATACCAAATGTCATTTGAAATTTCTGTATTTGTTTCCCTTTCCCATTTTTTTTTAAATGTAGGTAGTATTCCGCTTCTTAACCTCTTGTATACCCTTATACAGTCTAGAAATCACCTTGAGGCTGGGATCTGCCTTGTAAGCCTTGACAAATATATTCAAAACAGGAAGAGAGAAAAGATCTGTTGTTTTATGTATAAAGTTATGTAGGTGATGCCTAATTTGAAGAAACCTAAAAAAATCCGTTTTGCTTAACTGGTATTGATCTTTTACTGATTGGAAGTCCCTAAGAATTCCCTTATCATAAAACATACAATATGCCATTAAGCCTTGCCCTGCCCATTTTTTATATCTTACATCTAACTTATTGGGTAAAAAATCAAAATTAAAAGCGCACCATCTTAAAATCCTAACCTCTTCATTCCAATCATTCTTATTAAGAAATTGTAACCAAAGTTTTAAAGGCAGGTTAATCCATTGGTTTCCTTGATTAATTTGTTTTTTAATAAGTGTCACATCCCCTAAGCTTGCCTGAATTGGAAAATCTCTTAAGGCCACTGTTTCTGTTTCTATTTCTTTCCATCTCGCTTGGTAGTCTACATTACACCAACACACTAATATCCTCAATTCAGCTGAAATATAATAATCTTTCAAACATGGGAACCCCAGCCCCCCTTTGTCTTTAGCCAACTGGATAGTTTGGTACTTAATCCGTGGTTTTTTCCCCTGCCATATGAACCTAGAGATTATTTTGTCCCATTCCTGAAATTGTTTATCAGTTATTTCAACTGGGAGTGTTTGGAACAGAAAAAGCATCCTGGGCAAGATATTCATTTTAACTGTATCAATACGTGATTCAAAATTTTAAAATGGTAATAAGTTCCATCTTTTAATATCCTCATTTATTTTATAACACAAAGGATTAAAGTTTGCATTATATATCTTAGAGAGATCTTTAGTAATATTTACTCCAAGATACTTCATCTGCTCCGACTCGAAGTTCAAATTGACTTTAGACTTAATTTCCTGATTTGGCTTATAATTAAAAGTTAATATCTGAGTCTTCGATATATTTAGTTTATAACCTGATAGTGAGCTAAAGGTCTCCAGAAGTGATAACAGCTTGGGGAGAGTAATGTTTGGATTTGTCAAGTACATCAAAATATCATCAGCAAACAAGGAAATCTTATGCTCTCGACCCATGATCTTGACTCCAGTAATATTATTGCTTTGTATAACACTTTGACTCAGGGCCTCTTTGAAAAGAGCAAAGAGTGAGGGACTTAAAGGGCAACCCTGACGTGTCCCTCTCTGTAAATTAAAAACATTAGAAAGCGCCCCGTTAACTTTAATTCTTGCC
>NW_005187966.1:104611-105811 GCF_000239375.1 Pundamilia nyererei
ATTACTCCCATCTTTAAAATATAATTGAATGATGTTCTCATCAAGGGAATCAATAACTCTTTCATTTCCTTATACCAATCTGATGGGAATCCATCCGGGCCTGGGAATTTATTAGGTTTTAATTTTGAAATAGCTTTTTTAATTTCAATTTCAGATATGTCCTTGATTAAGGTTATATTCTGGTTTTCATTCAGCTTTGGTAAGCAAAGTGAGTCCAAGAAAGATATCATACCTTTAACATCCACTCTAGGTTGTGTGTATAGTTCTTTGTAAAATTTTAAAAAAGCTAACTGAATGTCTTCCAATTTATACACAACGTTATTTGTTTGAGGATCCTTTATTTTATGTATTATATTTTCTGATTGTTGTTTTTTTAATTTATAAGCCAGTAATTTTGCAGATTTGCCTCCTACCTCATAGTATCTTTGTTGTAAAAAAGCCATATTTTTTTGTATTTCACTTGAATAAATTTCATCAATTTCGTGACAAAATCTTCTCATGATAGTCTTTCTGGTTTAGCAATACGGTGCACCTACCCTTGTCTGCCGGAAGGATGATAATGTTGTTGTCATCACTAAGTGATGTGAGTGCCTTCCTATCCTCCATGATGATGTTGGATGCTGGGGGCTTTGCATTGCTGAGACAGGCCAAAACTTTCGCCCATAGTTGCTCTGCTTCCACTTCAGAGCGAACACCATTCCCACTGACACAGTGGCCAGGAAAGCTGAAGAACAGCACATCAAGAAGGCCCTGAGTAAATGTAGTTATCCCAGCTGGACTTTTGTCAAAGCTGGAAAAGCACCTAAATAAAGCTCCAGCCAATCCAGGAAAGAAGGACAACCACTGCCCAAGCGAAAACCTGTAGTGATCCCGTACGTGTCAGGAGTATCGGAACAGTTGAGACGCATTTTTTCTAAACACCGGGTCTCTGTGTCTTTTAAACCCCAAAACACGCTGCACCAAAAATTGGTCCACCCCAAGGATCGGGTCCCCTGACACAGAGTAACATAGTGTACGCTGTCTGTGAAGGTTCTCAGTCATCCAGGTCATCGTAGTCAAAGGAGCTTGCAAAGTGTACGCTGTTAAGTGCCAGGAGGATTGCAAGGATTTATACATCAGGGAAACCAAACAACATCTGGCGAAGTGGATGGCACAACACAGAAGAGCCACCTCGTCAGGCCAGGACTCTGCAGTCTATTT
>NW_005187966.1:106111-107716 GCF_000239375.1 Pundamilia nyererei
TTCAGTGGGCTGGTTTCAGTCATTATGCAAATGTACTGTTTATAAGATTGGGGAAACCTGCAGTCAGCTGAGACTGAAGAAGTCACTTGGATGAGTGACGAAACGTTTCTCCCACAAAACGCTACGTCCAGATGAACAGAATCAACTTTTTGAGACAAGATGCACTAGTTTAAAATGTAAGTAAAGAGAATTAAGGTTGTCCTGAAGGGTAATGGAAAGAAAGAGGAGAAGGCAGAAGAGGATGAGCGAGAAGGAGGTACAAAGTTAGGATCCAGGACTAAAATTAATACCTAAATGAAAATGAAGAAAATGATGCACTTTTAAGGTTGATACTCTAAGCAAATCTTCAAGTAAGTGTGGAATAATTGTGCAGCGTGTTGAGAAATTAGAGTTAAAATGTGAGGATGGATCATCGATTTTTTTCAAATATCATCATCATTTTATATAAACAGTTCATTTATTGTTAGCACTACAAGGTTCCTGGTTTGCTGCTTCAAAATCAAAAGAAAAAAAAAATCAAAAGATGCGTGAGAGATATAGATCAAGGAAGGAAGAAAGGCCCAAAAAAGCTTATTTATAGGGCACAGAGTACTGTGCTACGCCTCAAGCACTGATTACAACATCCTTTAGAAATGAAACATTAAAACACAAAGATAACTGTCTTACTTTCTCTGGTAGAGAAATCACTGACACTTTTCTGTGGAACTCACTCGAGCAGTGTTTCTGCAGTCAACAGAAACCCAGATGTGCCTGGTGAAAACTGGGCATGTTGCCATTGTTTTAAAGGGCAAATGCATAATGTTAAAAATGACTGGGATTAGAGATAGTGAATCTGTGCTTAAAAGTGATTAAGAAATTATAATTAAAAACAGAAGTAGAAAAACTTTCACATTGTTGACGATTAAGGGGGAAGTTGATCATTCACAGATGCACATGCAGGCCCAACATGTGGTGGCAGCAGCTTCTGCATAAAATTTAATGATGTATTCCCTATATGCAGTGTATCTTTTCATTTATTTTATTTTGTTAAATGCAGTTATTTGAAAAAAAAAGTGTAAATATTAACTCCATAATTCATTGATCTAAAGAATAAAGTCATTTGGTTTTTTTTGAAATTCCACTTTTCTTTTTAAGACATCCAGACTGATTTATTATTATTACCATTATTATCAACAATGCTAACAATGGTGGTTAGCACTGTTGCCGCACAGCAAGAAGGTCCTGAGTTCAATTCCACCATCAGGCCGGGGTCTTTCTGTGTGGAGTTTGCATGTTCTCCTCGTGTTTGCGTGGGTTCTTCCCACAGTCCAAAGACATGCAGTTAGTGGGGATAGGTTAATTGATTAATCTAAATTGTCAATAGGTGTGAATCTGTGAGTGAATGTGAATGCTAATGGTTGTCTGTGTCTCTATGTGTTAGCCCTGTGACAGACTGGTGACCTGTCCAGGGTGTACCCTGCCTCTTGCCCTATGACAGCTGGGATAAGCTCCAGCACCCCCCGCGACCCGGAAAGCATAAGCGGAAGCAAATGGATGGATGGATCAACAATGATATAAATGAATTGCAGGTTTTTACAATGTTTTAACTGTTTGGGCTAAGAGAAA
>NW_005187966.1:108756-109881 GCF_000239375.1 Pundamilia nyererei
GCGGGGGTGTCCAAATTCAGAGGCTGCTTCCACCTGAGGACCCGGCCTTCGCGGTCTAAAGAAACCCGGGTAGTATGTCATGAGCTCCCTGAGTGGAGTGAAACTCTGCCGTCTGCTCCTTGCTATCTAAAATATAACCGGGCGCTGACGTAAACTCTCGACCGTCTCACACTTCTGTTTAATCAGTTTTCTGTTTGACGTTTATTCAGCTGTGTGAAAACCCTGGAGGAACCATCCTGAGGGATTAATAAAGTTAAATTTAATTTAATCTAATCTAATAACTTTAATCTCAGCCAAACCGATTTACTCACGAACAAATAAAACACTGAAAAAGCCAAACAACACTTTTAAGTTATCAAAGTGACTTATATATCATGTTTAACCAGAGTAGTGAAAGACCGCGGGGGTTTGAAAACAATGTGTCGGTCAGCTCAGATATTTGAAGTTTACACAACTACATTCTCACCTGAAAACATGTTAAAAGATTTTGCGACCCAGAAAGAGAAATAAGAGTAATATTAAAAATAAGTAGCTGCCGCCATTGTTGGAAACTGGAATTGGCTGGGCCGCGCTATGAATTCTGCGATATGGTTTTTCAATTTTGTTGTCCGGGTGGAAAATCGGGAGAATGGTGGCTCCGGGAGTTTTTCGGGAGGGGCACAGAAATTCGGGATTCTCCCGGAAAAATTGGGAGGGTTGGCATGTATGGTTGTGGCAACATCACTAATCTTGTCAAACACCTCAGTGTAAATCATATAGAATATCAACACGTTCTTGTCAGGTTAGGGCCGTGTGCAGGCAAGAGTGGTGATAAGGAGGACCCAAAGTGCAGACGCTCGGAGGCAAAAGTGTATTTTAAAACTCAGCTTTTATTGCTGGCAAAACGTAACAAAAATCCAACTAAACTTACATGAACAAGCAGCCCACACAGCCTAAATGAGGGTAGACCACAACACAGACAGAGAAACACAGGGCTTAAATACACAGGGGAGCAATCAGGGAATGGGTAACAGGAGGGAAGCACAGCTGGGGCAAATCAGGCCTAACGAAACAAAGGAAGCAAAACCAGACGCATATATATGAGACACGGACTTTCAAAGTAAAACAGGAAACATAACACAGACT
>NW_005187966.1:111691-113126 GCF_000239375.1 Pundamilia nyererei
TTATTAAGTGATAAGAACAAGTAATCTGATGTCCTGTAATCATTATGACGCTATAATTTGAGATACAATAAATAAAATAAGTTTTTGTACAAAATATCGGTATCGGATCAGTATCGTCGATACCACCCTGAATATTACTTGGCATTGGATCGGAAATAAAATCAGTGGTATCGCACATGACTACTGAAGAGGAGGAGAGGGATAGGAGAGGGTGCTTCTAGGGCGAGACAGACGTCTCTCACGGAGTACTTTAGTGCTGCAGGCAGGCAGCGTTTTCAAATAGCGGACAATTTCAAGTTTTTTTATTTCTATACGATAATTCTGCATTATTAAGCAATAACAACAAGTAGTCTGATGTCCTGTAATCATTATGAAGCTATATTATTATATTATTATTAAAATTACACAATACAAATATATATGAAATACAATGAAACATTAAGTTTTTTGTACAAAGTATCGGTATCAGATCAGTATCGCCGATACCACCCTGAATTTTTCTTGGTATCGGATCGGAAAAGAAATCAGGGGTATCGCACATCACTAATGCAGAGTGTAGCATCTCTTGTGGACAGCCTCTTCAGGTTACCCCACAGATTTTCTGTTGGATTTAGGTCTGAACCAATCAATGGCCGTGCCATTTCAAAACCTTCAAGTTCTTCTGGTGAAGGTTTGGATCATTGCTACATTGAAAGGTGAAATTGCTCTTCATTTTCATCTCTCTAGTAGATGCCTGGTTTTGGATCAAAAGTGACTTTTATTTGGAAACTTAAATTTCCTCCACCTTAAAAGTTGAGGCTGACGAAAAGCAACCTCCAAACGTTATTCTGCCACTGCCGTGCTTCAGTCTGGGCGTTGTAGGTACAAATTGTTCTTTATTTATTAATTTAATATTGATTCAATATTAAGAGATCTTAATGTAATATTGATATCTCTTTGATGCTTTGAAATATATATGCAAAACCATGGCTTTTATTTTAGAAGTTAAGAGAGTAAATGTCAGAAAAATCAGTCTCTAAATGATGGGGTTTGTATACCCAAAAAACTAAATTTTATGATTAACTAAAAATGTGCTTCAACAATGTATTCGTTTAAGGGTGTTACTTATACTGTACATGTTTTTATGTTTTTCAATGGATTTTTTTTTTGCATTCTTAATTTTTACTATAAAAATGGCAATTAAATATAGGGATGGGTAGGTTCTGACATAAACGGTAGTAACCAGACCGAAAAGCAGCGCACATTTCGGTGCTTTTCTTTCCTGAGATGTCAAACACTTTGGATTCTAGCCAATCATTTTACCTTTCCGAGGATAGTAGGCGGGCCCAGGTACCTACGTTCTTTTAGAGCAGAGCTACAGATTAAAAATGCCCAAGGCAAAGTGGTCAAAAGTCTGGCTTCACAGCAAAGGATGCAAACTCAGCAGCCTGCAACA
>NW_005187966.1:126827-128257 GCF_000239375.1 Pundamilia nyererei
CAAGTTTTTTGTTTTTTGGGGCAAAAAAAGCAGTGCGCTCATGTGACGAAACCGGGATATAAAGGGTTAAAATCCGCGAAATGTAATTAAAACTTGACATGAATATTTCAAGGAGAAGTAGGTCTAAAAGATTGGCTAATTTAAAGTGGAATAAAATATTAATATATAAATTTTTTATAGCACTTAGGCGTGCTATAAAAGGCGTGGTCGATTTGTGGCTATTAGCCCAATAGTGTATGCATATTTCTAGGACCCCCCAGGGTATGTGAGAAAATGTGTATTGTACTGTGAAATGAAAAATCTAGCTATTTTGAATACACTGCAAATAATTGCACTGCAATTACAGCAGGATGATTATGTTAGCTTAACTGAATCAACACCACCAAGTCATACTAACAATCAGAATCCTTGAAGCACAGGCTGAGGGGGCGGCAATTTTCCACACAAGCTTATTAATCAACCAAAGACCAAGACAGACTTTTAATTAGTTTGAAAGTCTGATGCTTAGCCCTGTCCACGTTTTCCGCCACTGAAAAATTCAAAAACCAGTCTTATTTGTTATCATCTATCGTCCACCTGGGCCTTACACAGAGTTTCTGTCTGATTTCTCAGACTTTATATCTAATTTAGTTCTGAGCTCAGATAAAATAATTATTGTGGGTGATTTTAACATCCATGTAGATGCTAAAAATGGCAGCTTCAACATGGCATTTAATCTTTTATTAGACTTAATTGGCGTCTCTCAAAATGTAAAAGAACCCACCCACCACTTTAATCACACTCTAGATCTTGTTTTAACATATGGCAAAGAAACTGAACATTTAAAAGTGTTTCCTGAAAACCCTCTCCTGTCTGATCATTTCCTGATAACATTTACATTTATGATAATTGATTACACAGCAGTGGAGAGTAGACTTTATCACAATAGATGTCTTTCTGAAAGTGCTGTAACTAAGTTTATGAATGTAATCCATCCACTGTTATCATCTTCAATGCCCTGTACTAACATAGAGCAGAGAAGCTATCTGAACGCTACCCCAACAGAGGTCGATTATCTTGTTAATAATTTTACTGCTTCACTACATACGTCTCTGGAGACTGTAGCTCCTGTTAAAAACAATTATTCCAATTAGAAGTATTTGACTCTCCTGTATAACTCTCAAATGTGCACCTTAAGCAGAGATGAAATGGCGTGTCACAAATTTATAAGATTATTACTTAGCATGAAAAATTCATTTGCTGCTTTTTTCTTTCTTTCTTTCCTTTGGCCTGTCCCGTTTGGTTCTTTAGCTGTCAGAATTACTGTCCGACGGCCAAAGAAGATGCCCAACGGATTTACTTTACCAAGTGGATCATCACAACCTTGCCGTATTGGTCCATTTGATTTACCTTTGTTATTATTATTTATTTATTTTATTTTATTTTCATTT
>NW_005187966.1:129605-130645 GCF_000239375.1 Pundamilia nyererei
TTTTGTATCGAAAAAATATCGAACCGTGACACCAAAGTATCGAACCGAACCGAACCATGAATTTTGTGTATCGTTGCACCCCTAATATATATATATTGTTGTGATGTGGCATTGAATTAGTGTAATACACTGGGTAAGCTCTGTATGTGATTATTTGTGGAATACACAGTTTGAAATTATTCAGCACAAAGTGAATAACCACAATGGTGTTATCTTCCATTTTTGATCATTCTTTATTATTCATCAGATTTGTTAATCATTGTAACAACTGCACATCATTTACACGCATTTATGCTTTTTCTTATTTACTTATTTGTCTTGTGTGATTTTTTTTCTCCTTTATTGTCAGGACATCGTTTTAGAGTATCAAAAATATTGTTTCTGTAGATTTCATTGCACTAACATAGGATTTACTGGCAGTAAAAACTGAGGACATTCTCTTGGTTTCCTCGTACAAGCACCACAGGGCAGTGGAGGCCACAGGTCAGAGTATCCAGCCAGGCTATGTACAGAGCACTGGGGCAGTCGCCGTGCGGCACAGGAAGACTCCTAAAAGAATTCAATTATAACAAAAAAAAAAAAAGATTATTGAATTACAATCAACATAAAAAAATGGCAAAATAAATTAAAAATAACCTTGCTTGGGGACTTTTTTTGCAGCAACTACAGAAATACACTTCTTCTATTTTTATTTTTATTTATTTATTCTTTTTCAAAACACACTGTATTTTGTGGTTTAGCATTAAAATAAATGAAGTACCATAAAAAAATAGACTCTTCTTGTTTTGTATTTGAAATCTTACATTCTAAAGAACAAAGTGGTTTGGCATAAAATTATCTTTTTTTTCTTTTCTTTTTTGTTTTAATTGTAACTGTACACTACGAGTCAAACGTTTTAGAACACCACAGTTTTTTTATTATGCAGTTTAATTGTACTCTGAAATGAAAGCATAGAAACAAATCAGCAACTACAGTTAAAAACGAAACAACTTTTGACCAATAGTGTGTGTGTGTGTGTGTGTGTGTGTGTGTGTGTGTGT
>NW_005187966.1:130665-132238 GCF_000239375.1 Pundamilia nyererei
ACACACACACACACACACACACACACACACACACACATACACGTATATATATAATTTCCAATATCTATTAGGCAGAGTGGGTTGAGATCCTAATAATGCCTTTTACTGTCCCTTGTGTATTTAAAAATATTTATTAAATATTAGATCTTATTATTATCATGTTTGTTATAGCTAAAATATGCAATTTATGTTTTAAAATTTCTAAACATATACTATAATGGTAAACAGATGTAAAGTCATTTAGTTCCTGAAGGTTGCATTGCTGAATCCATTACAATTATCCCCTTTTATTTTTGATCTGCATTTTCATATTATATATTATACACCACATTATAGTATAATACAAACCATCTAGGGAATGTTAAATGGTGTATGCATGTATAATAAAACTGCCTAAATTCTGGGACTAAATATACACCAAAACAATGGCAGCATATACGATGTTATAGATAATAGACAGTTTTAACAAATTTGCACCAAAAAAGGTTCTGAATTTCACCGGTAATAAAAACAGTCGACTTACACAAGCACGAGGGTGGTATTTTGTGAATTCCTCCGGATGATTTCATTCAGCCTTACTTTTCTCTCAGACTGTAAATAAAAAAATTTTTTAAAAATTAATTTGGTGGACAATCATATGCATGTCATCTCCTCCTTTAGTCAGAAATGAGGTACAGAGAGACAGACCTTAAGTCTAAAAGCTTCAAACTGTTTGTCAGATATTTTCCATGGTTCCTTCTTTTTTAGTTCCTGAACCGAGACATCTTCCTGCTGTTCGTCATATAGCCTGTAGGGCGCAACATTCTCCAAAAACCTATTCATACTGCAAGGCATCAAAAAGACACAAATGAGTTTGCTGCCAAGGAAAGAAACACCCTGCTAGAATTAAACATGCTCTAAATAATTTTACTTCCAGTGTTCTATTACAGTTAATTCAACATCATGTTTAAAAATATCTTTTTCACTAAATAAAAATGGGACTCATAATTGAAACGTTAAGGTGAAATTCCATGCCTGTCGTTTGTTTATGGGGTTAAAAGCTTCACAGAGTTTTGTAAAAGTGTATATTTTGTCTTATTTGAAAAAGATGGTAAGATTTTCATACTTTTTGGGTTGAGGACTCCTCTCAGTGTCTGTCATGACGACAACATCAGTAACATTGATACGGAATCTCTTCAGCAGGGCCATCATTCTGAAAGAAATCAAAAACAACCTTAAAGCACTTCAGTTTCTGAAAATCAAACACCATGTCATATAACCTGAAACATTCCTAAACATTTTCACCCCAATCTGAACAGCATGCAGGGAAACGCTCTTTCAGTCCTGGTGCTATTTCAAATTTGATCGCCAACTGTGTGTTGTACATCTAAAATATACAGTTTTAAACTTTTCTAAAGGAAAAAATTATATCAATTTAATCAATACATTATTTAACTAGGGATGGGTACCGGTGTCCGGTGCCATGATGGCACCAGTTCTGACATAAACGGTAGTAACCAGACCGAAAAGCAGCGCACATTTCGGTGCTTTATTTCGGTGCTTTTTTTTCCTGAGCTGTGATACACTTTAGATT
>NW_005187966.1:132880-141183 GCF_000239375.1 Pundamilia nyererei
CAGCTGAACATGAGAGGTTTTTGGACCAATTTTGTGTTCTCCATTCTTTAAGCACCGGTTCGAGCACCGTTTGAGCACCGGCACCGTTTCAAAAGTACCGATTTGGCACCGGTATCGGATAAAACCTAAACGATACCCATCCCTATATTTAACAATAAAGAATTAGATCACAAATAAAAACTTACTGGAAGAATGTTTACCTCCACGCCTTTCAATTTCAATTTATCTATGAATAAGGGTTTTCAAAAATACAAATATTGTCAATTCAAATACCAAAACAGAGGATAAAATAGAATAAACCTACGCATCACGGCTTTCCATCATGTTTTCTTCATCTCCCAAAACGAATACCCTAATCTTACAGCTTCGCCAGCATTTTCTCCTGGTGAGCAGGTAAGGCACCAGTAGAATTAGTCCTAGAGAAGAGCAAGATAGCGGTGGTTTATTTTATATTCAACATGATAGGTGAAGATTCAGTTTTGACTAAAGCCAATACTGGCGCTAAAATTACATCTATCAACTATCCATCCACTAGTCTAAGTTGAAATGTTGAGACCTCCTTGTCTTTGGCTACTGACTGATCTAAGTGTTTCCAAATTAGCTTACAGACCAACTCATCCTTGGATTCACATTCACAATGTGTCCAAGAGACATCATGGTTATATGACCAAGTGGTCAGAATCCCAAACTGGGACACTTTCATATCAACTAAGTGTTTCAACTAAGTGTTACACACATATTAATAAATTGTCATGTAACCCGTGTGCCATGTTTCACCTCCATCATCAGCTATCCAATAGACATCGATAGTCTTTGTTCCCCCAGCATTCTTAAACACAGTCTTGACCTGATCGCTTTTGCTGTTTTCAGAAATGTCATTAGCTGCAAAAAGCAATAGATATGTGTTATCATAAAGATTACTCCATATTCGTACTTAAGAAGCAGTAATTATAATGTATATTTGTATTAGAAGTGCTTACCAGAGTTTTTCTCAGGAAGCTGATGGTCATTGCTTTCAATGGCTTCATCAGGCTCAAAGCCTTGGTTTTCTAACGTTAAAAAATAAATTATATATATAAATTATACATATATACGTTTGGGAATTGATGCCTAAAAGAATTCTAGGACATGTATCCAACCTTTAAAATCAGCATGGTCATTGATGTCCAGCCCATCCATCATCCTCAAGATACACAAACAGTAGTTGGCATCAAATGTATCACTGAAGAACAGTAAAAGAGAGTGTGTGAGCAACAGAAATACTTTTAAGGACTCTTTACAGCAAAAACAAAAAAAAAAGTGTAGCATTCATTTCAGTGTTAAGTAGAAGGTGTCATAATATTGTATGGTACTTTCGATATGCTAAAAATGCACACCACACTTTTAAAAGAATCGTTAAAAGGCTTTTTATGAATTTTAGACCAAATCATTAAGTTGACCCTTAAGACCACGGTGTATGTAAGCCAAATTTTCGTGGATGGTAACGTGACCCCACCCTACCTATCTATGAATAACGGTTTTCAAAAATACAGATATTGTCAATTCAAATACCAAAACAGAGGTTAAAATAGAATAAACCTACGCATCACGGCTTTCCTTCATGTTTTCTTCATCTCCCAAAATGAAAACCATAACAACACCATAACGTTCTTTTCAGAATTGATTCAAAGATGTAATCTTTGATGTTTACAATAGAATGATGCTCACACATACAGAATATGAAAAAAATGATAAGCTTACTATATAGTGTGGACATAATCATCAATGCTTGTAGGAGAACTTTCCATCCAGTTTGACTTGAAGCCAATGACCAGCGTGTTAGGCTTTAGCTTGCCGAGACCAGAAGCCTTGAATTAAAAAAATAATAGTAATAATAATAATAATAAGCTGTCAGAAACATCCAAAAGTTTTAGGGATTTCAGGCATTTTACATTTTAAGTTAAACTGAGTTAAACTCTTGGATATCTATATTGAAAATGTCAAAAAATTTTACAATATTTTCAAGATAGTGGAATTTTAAAATGACATCATAAATAAGATGCAGGAAAAACACATAAATCCACCCCTAAACAAGAATATAAATTATCGCATTTCTTTTTAAACAGACCATTTAAACACAACCCTTTGCTTCAATTGTATTATAGTACTGTATTGTATTGTAAAATGTTTGATAACATTTTATAGTTTAAAAAAGGAATGATATGCCATGATTACAAACCAAAAGCTGATTTGTAAGTAGAATGCCATTCTTGACACATCCACATAGGTATTTGTGTCTTCTGCAACTCAACGAGAAACCTTTAATTTTTCAGGCTCAATAGAGCCACTCACATGCTGATAAAAACGGTTTAACATTATCAAACATTATGAGACTCATACAGTATAACTTGTAAGAAGCCATTATTCAATTTCTAGTTTCTTTTGGGTAACAATTGCTTCTCAAATAGAGGACCTACCTGCATCAGATATCGAACTCCATCTCTGAGGGTTTTAGCTGTAAACTGAGTGTAAAACGAGCGAACTTTCCTCTTGTTTAGCCATTTAACATACTGATCTGTGGAATCCTGAAACTGGGTCTGCTTGTCTGGCTCCTGGAAAAGGCAATTTCAACCTTCCATGAAAAGCTGAAGGAACTGAGCATGTGCAATTAAAAAAAATTCTAACAAAAAGCCGGTGTGAGGACTTTTAATAAGTGGATACAAAAATGTCAATCAGTTGTCATTTATAACTTTTAAAGAAACATGAAACAAAGAAACTCACCATTATAATGTTTCCACAGATCATAAGGCTTACTTGCTTAGTGAAGCAGCCAACAAAATCCACCAGTGCAGGGCGCTGTTGTGGAGGTCCAGTCATGACAAGGCACTGTGGTCTAATAAAAGGACATCAGAGAACAAAGATAATGTTCGGGAGTTACTCTGTATTTGAATTATCCTAATGTTTAATTGAGATATGTGATCAGCACTTGTTGATGAATATTTCCTTCTTTCACCATTCTGCATATGTTAGCAGGATTTATTTTGACAGTTGTTGTTTTTTTTTTAATAAAACAATGATCACACAAATACTCTTTGAAAACAGAACACATGAAATAAAAAACAGACAAATGCATTTTAACGTTTTAGATCCCTCACCTAAAATTCTTGACATGGTCCTTCACATCAGTAAGAGACACAGAGAATGACAAAGCCATGTTGTATGAACTTGCCTGTATTGAAGACCCCCAATTTACATCTGTTGATGTAATAAAAAAAACATTATGCAAACGGATGCAGTATAAATGAAAGGTAATACAGTGCATTTCACTTGTCCAACCTATGCTTGATTTTGACTCACTTGGTTTCTTTAAGTATGTAATGTATATAAACAGGAGGGAGATGGCGAACCAGGTGCCTAGAGCAGCCCACCAGGTAAACGCAAACATCAGAGCAAAAGATGCCATTGCTCCATACAAAGCTGTCCATTTGTTATAGTATTTAAATGCTGGCCTCCATCCTTTAAGAGATGACAAGAAAAGGACAGTTAGATCTGAGCATAATACAAACGTTCTGATTTTAGATCTCTAGAACTGTGTCCAGTACAGCATGCAAAAAAACTGAAATATAAACCCCTCTTTTTGCCCTCCCTAAGCATAAGCACAAAAAATATTGAAGTGATGCTCAAAGGAATATATCTTCACATTATTTCTTATCAGCTTGTTAAGTATCACCTATCTTGGACATCACTTTTGACCTGGTGAAATAGTTAATTTCTGTTTAGTGAATAGGCATGAGCTTTTATCAAGTCTTAGTGCAGTGCGATAGTTGAGTACATAACTTACCAGGGGAGTTGACAATTGATGCATGAAAGCAGCTTAGGTTTATGAGACAATAGGAACACAGGAAGAAGTTGGAGATAATGGGTGCAATGATATTTAGTTGAGCTGTAATAATACAAAAGGGGAAATATACGATCAGCACATATATGAAACAATATTTCAAATAAGAGTAGAACGACAGTTCTGAATTACACTCACCAACTAGAATGATGGCCACAGCAATGAGGTAGGTGAGTATATAGCCCCGAAGTGGTTCATTATTTTTGCCATAACCCTTTCCAAAGAATGAAATGTACGGGTATACATTGTCTTTGCACAGACACTGAGGGATGAAATAAAATACAAACATCATTTCTTTAACAATAATAACTTTACTACATTTACAGATGACTATATTACATGCTTCATTGTTTTGCTGCTTATTCTAGTTGGGATATAGGAATTTGCACGAAAAAAATTACGTTTTTTTTTTCTTTTTTGCAGAACCTTGCTGAAGCAATGCTGGAGAGACGGAAATCTGATTTATTTCTAATAATCATCGGTTCTCTGACATCTGTGTCAAAAAGGCATCCAGTTGTGTAAAGGTATGTGGAAAAAAAGTATGTGGCTTCTTTGTTATGATATACAAAGATACAACATGTTTTTTCATTAAGGTCACCATCTGTTCCAGGAAGGTGATAACAAACAATGTGCTTCCCCATGTGACTGACAAGTCACGAGCCCATGAGGTAGCAGTGTCCCATAGTTTTTCTGTTAAATTAAATTAAAACAAAATAAAAGCTAAGATGAATGTGGTTAAGAACTGAGTTCCATCTCAAATGCTATGATCATCTTTATAAATACTATGGCAGAAATAGTAGAACTGTGAAAGCTAGTGTCAGATGTTTGTCTATCACTGTTCTACTCTGCAAAATTAATACTTTATGCTGCACAAGCTGAAATGAATAAATCTTGATAATTGGTTAAGACAATCCATATTTTATTGTCTAAAAAATAAAACATATGGTTCAGTCATTGTGATGTATCTTTTTTTCAGGTGGTTCTCACCTGAAAAATTTTAGGGGCAGAAACAAGAAATCCAAGAGCAGAAGACAAGGTGGCTGCAAAGACACCAGCAACAATGAGGTAATATGAACCAGATATCAGGCCCATTACCTGTAGAAAAGTTTCAAAATGAAATTGTTAAAAACTGGAAAAATGTATTCAAAACAACACATTTAACATAAATGCTTACAAAAATAAACAGTATAGTTTAAATAAGCAATAAATAAGCACTTTTTAAATAGAACCAGCATTACAAGAGACAGTTCCAGAAAAGAAACACTAAACGAACAAAAGACAAAATATAAGGAAATTAAAAAAGATTACAAAAAAAGACCATGAAAGAGTCAAGTGCAATTTTATAGTGAGAATAAGAATAACTTAAATTAAAAGTAGATACTAATAAGGCAAGCTAGATTTCATTATGCAGCTCATTCTAGAACCAAAGAACCCAATTAGTACAGTTTCTAAGTTTCTAAGTATGTGAAAGCTGCACACTGTTTGATAAGGGCAAAGAAGGCAAACTATATATTCTGGCGCTAGGGAATGACAATTTAAAAAGTAACAAGTAATCAATTTTAGTAAATCAATTTTAAATCTTGAAAGTAGTGGACAGTCAGTACAAATTCCTTAAAAACAATGTAACATGTTCATTTTAATTGGTTCTTCTAATGAACCTCGATACATCATTTTATTTAATTTATAGTCAATTCAATGCTTTTGGGTTAACCTGTTAAAAGATCATTACAATAATATAACTTAGAAGACATGAAAGCATGGTAATCTCAATATGCTTCAAACTCAGATCTTTAGATCCAAAGGTGAGATGAGAATCGAAAACCATCCATGGGATTATTTTACGTGTAAATATAAAAAATAACTTAAAACCTGATCCAACCTTTCACAACCAATAACAAAGTTTATTTTACCTAAATAAATAAAAAACTGGTTAAAATTTCAATGAACATAAATGCTATTTATCTCTTAGCCGACCAGTACCTGCGAATAGTTTGCCAAACCCTGTGAACAAGCCTGTGACTGGACGCAGGTTGTGAAGTTCCAGCCCAGTTTACATGCTGGTCCCAAACAGCCACTTGTGCTGTTTTCAGTCATGAGGTCAGTCATATTTCCAGAGGCATCCCTCACTGTACTTGCGCCTGAAGTCAATTTTAGTTTCAGAACAGAGTTAAAAAACAGTTTCATAGTGTCTGACCTTTTTCTCACAGGTGGTTTCAACAAGAAAAAAAATGCCTGTATACCACAGAATCTGAATGAAGCTTTAAAGTTTAGATTCCAGCCATGTCTAATGCAAAGAAAAAAAGGAAACTGAATAATTACCAGAAGTGATAACAATCACAACGTAGCTGAGAGTGGTGCAAAATATGGCCATTAGGGTGCCTTTGGGGATAGCAGTAGAAGGGTCCTACAAAAGAAAATATTTTTAGAGTCATCACTCACATATAAACCTTAGTGGGTTCAGTGGAAGAACTATCTTGCTTTCTTGATGCTTGTCATACTTTGAGGTCTCCAGAGATGTTGGCTCCAGACAGGATGCCAGTGCATGCAGGAAAGAAAATTGCAAACTGACGGAAAAAGTTGCCATCAGGACCTCTCCAGCTTGGTGTGAGGTTTTCTATGAATATATCCCCTGTAGAAGATACGAGATATTAGCTTAAATAGTATTAAACTTTAAATTATTAAAAACATGTCCCTATTGTAAACAAAGAAATATTTTTCTTTGAGTAACCCCACATGAGCAACAAATGTTCCTCAGTGTAAAATCAAAAATTGATCTAAAGTGCAGTTGCACATTCCACACTTTGATTCAAAGTAACAGAACACCATAGTGTTTGACAAAATGTAATATTACGTATGTTAAAACAGTCATGTTTGGTACTTTTTTGCAGATCCCTTGCAAACAAGGAGTATTCGAAGTCTACAATTTATGTAAAATAGCAGTTGCTGAGAATCTTCTCTGGTAAAAACTGCAGCCACCTTCAACTTGTACTTGTTTCAGTTGTTTGCCCTTTTAGATTTCTTCTCCAGCATATGAAAGGCACACTCAGTTGCGTCAGGATTTTGTAAAGTAGCTGAAAGTTTGCTCTTTCAGCTATTACTTCCATTAATTAATTCATGTCAATCCTATAACGTGTTCAATATTGTCAGTGACAGTCCAGAATAACTGACATCAGAGAATGAAGATTAGTGCATTAGAACTGGTAGGGAGAACTTATTAGAAGTACTGATAACTAAAGTAATTTAATCAAAATGATTTTTTTCAAAGATACATTTTGGAAAATAGATTGTTGTGAGAAGAATAAACCTACTGTCATATCCAAAGAAGCCCTGCGACTTCTTCTGTAGGGTGGGAGGTATCAGTGTTCCCACAAGGTAATCAGCGAAGGAAGCCATGAGAACTATGAAGAAAAAAATCTGAGCCTACGAGAGTGAAAGTGAAAAAAGAATATAGGGGGATAATTGAAACAGGTGTAATGAAGAGTAAACATTAATAAGAAACAACAATATTTGTAACCCATGTCCAGCAAACAAGGTGAAATGTGTTTGGGTCTGCTTACCTTGGCCTCCCAGTCCATTCCACCGAACGTAATGAACAAAAGAATTGTCACCGTGACCACACCAATAATACGGACATCATTGAGCGAATCCACCATTATGGTACCACGGCTCTAAAAAAATCAACAAGTTATTAACAGGAATCTGAAAGTATAAAGATTTAGAATGCATTATTTTACAAGATGTGGTTACCTATTTATTATTATTATTATTATTATTATTATTATTATTATTATTAGTTATATTATTATTTGTTTACCCTCATCAGATCGCGTACAACCTCTGAAAAGCCAACAGTATGGAGTGCAACAGCCAAAGCATTGGCAAGGGAAAAGATCAACCCAATTGATGCTCCTAGTTCAGGACCGAGTGTGCGAGAGATCATGAAATATGTCCCACCTAAATATTTAAAAATAAGCAGAAACAAGGCCGTTAAAGTGAAAAAAAAAATCACGCTCTCTAATATGTCATTGGACAGCCTTTAGCTTTGATACACCTTTCATTCTAACATAACTTTGATAAGCTCATGGAATATCATTTTTATGTCCACAAATTTTTTTTATTTGTTACCATCTTCTTATGATTATGGGAGAATCAAACAGCTACATAAAGTATTCAGTATTTTCCAAATATTCTCAATGGGGTTAGATTTATCAATCACCTGACTTCATTTTTTGAGCATCAGTATGAAAATTTAATCTAAGAAAACTCTGGCTAATGATACAGGCATGTACCGTGACTCTGTTTTGTCTTTTTACTCTTTTATTTTTTTTACTTTACCTCTCTTTAAGTGATGTGCCCATCACTCTTGAAAACACTAAATCTAAATTTACATCACATCAAATTATGCTTTCTAGCAAACACATATTTA
>NW_005187966.1:141338-143120 GCF_000239375.1 Pundamilia nyererei
ATGAGGCTTTCTTTCTTGAGTTTTCTGTTTTTCACATTCTGACTGTGGAAAAGCACTTATTTTCAATATCCAACATAACTGTGATATTTTAAAATGATTGTATTTAACCAAACATTTGAATTATCTAAGTTTATCATTATTTAAGAAGTATTACACCCAAATGACAAATGGATTTTCCTTTTTCTTTATTTGATGCAGAACAATAATTTGAACTCACTGATTATATGATTGATTGATTGATGTTGTGCACAAGCAACACGTGCACAGTGATAAAAACATCTTGGCTGGAAATGGATCAAAAGAAATTTCACCATCCAAAAATGTTTTGGGATGTCCCTCTAGAGGCCTGGAGAAGTATCTCTGAAGACTACTTGAATTGCCTTAATTGGAAACAAGCGACAAATCAATCTGCTTATAGTTTTAGTCCCAAGCCCAGATAATGTGGAGGGTTGTTTAAGGAAGGGCATCTGGCATAAAACCTTTCCCATTTAAATTTGTAGCTCAAATGGGATAAGTATTCTAGAATAGAATGTTAAGGGCAAATCTCACAAAAAAAGAGAGCTCACTGATATGATGGAATGGGGGATACTAAAAATAGTGTGTGTGAATGGGGACCAGGAAGAAGGGAAGCAGGAGCA
Organism: Pundamilia nyererei; assembly: GCF_000239375.1. Lineage (NCBI taxonomy): Eukaryota > Metazoa > Chordata > Actinopteri > Cichliformes > Cichlidae > Pundamilia > Pundamilia nyererei. The sequence goes on from NW_005187966.1 coordinate 141,977, forward strand.
TTGGAGCTGTTCTATCATAATGTTGATGTGAAGATAAATGTAGTGAGAATACTCTTAAAGGAAACATTTCTTAAAAGTGTTATAGAGATAAAGAGAGTGTCAGACAGGATTGTGGGTTTGAAGCTGGGAATTCAAGGGATGATTTTAAAAGGCAAGATTGAGCGGCGTCACTCACATGTATACTTGTGTCATTCCATTTTAAAATCATTTATTCAATTTGTGATTTTAGGAGTTTTTAGTTTGAATGCTAAGTGTATATACATAATACACAGTTAATAATAAAGTTATTAAGATGCAATATTCAAATAAATAAATTAAAAAATTAACCCAACTGAAAATTTCCATTTTTATAGACTTAATGGCGATTTTTCAACAGGAATCCAGAGTATTCATACTTTCAGATTACTTCAGACGGTTTGTTTGGAATTCTTAAATTGCACATGGGCTCACCTGATTTCACTCTCCCATTGGTTGCGATGGCAGAGATTGAGAGGGCAGTTGTTGTGGTCACTGACACAGCCAGCGCTATGATAACCAAGCCCAACACTAAAAAAAGAAACAAGTTAGGACTCAGTGTTATAATATTATGATCATGGAGGTCTTTAATTATTATATCAAAGTCCTTTTTAAAGGGCTTGAATAAGAATGTTTTACATGTAGTGTATCAATTTTCTTGTCTACAGATCTTATACAATTCTGTTATTATGATACATTTTGTATTTATTTTGTCATATATCCACAAAAATGGGCTAGGTAAGTACTCTCAACTTATATAAATTTGTTTTATTTATTGATTTTTTACATTTCTCATGCCAATAGTATGAAGTACCTTCTGCAGGATGAAAAGGAACAAATTTTAATCAAGGTGAGTATTTTATTCAACCCCAAATTATCATTCTCTGTTTGATTGTATATCTACTATCAAGAATTAACAGCCTAAATCAATGTTATATATACCAGAGTTGGCAGCAGAAAGCAGGAATAAAAAGGACCCAATATGCTGAACAATGAATGAATGTTGTCTCACCAATGCCTGCTTGAGAGGTAATCCATGTTAGCCGGAGAAAGAGGATGACACCCCAGATATTCAGCATGCAACGCATCTATGATAAAAAGAAAAGAAAAAAAATGTCTTTTTTGTTTT
>NW_005187966.1:143410-145320 GCF_000239375.1 Pundamilia nyererei
CACAACAGTGAGATGTTTTTTCCACAGGTGGAAATCTCACCTCAAATGTTTTGCGCAGAACATCAAGGGAAGGTCTGATTTTGATCTCTTGGTGGGGCAGTGTATTTGCATAATACTCTAACTGTGGTGCCATGTCTATGGTGTTATAGATAGAAGTTTTTCGCAGCTCCATGTCCTTCTGTCCTGATTCGCTTTTTGTTCCAGTGAAAAAAAGAAAGAAAAAGTTAATAAATAATGAAACCATAACTGTTTGAAACTGCATTTCCTTCAGTGATTGCTAGATTTTCTTTCTTTCTTTTTTTAAATTATTAATTTACTTTGTTTATGTTTACATATTTAACAGATTATAGATTAGCTAGTTGAAGTAGGATCAGTGTGATATAATAGTATCATGTAAGACTCAAAAGTGAGAGAATAAATAAAGAAAAAAATCTAGCGTTTAACAAACCTTGACATGCCTGAGATGGTGGAGTTTGGATTTATACTGCTATCAAAATGGTGTGAGGAGTACCTGGGAGGTCCTTCTTCAGGATTTGCCTGGTGAATACCTGGGCCTGACCCTGTAATCTTAGACTTGAACTGCCCCATTGATAGTCTCACTTATGCCTGTTGGAGATTATGGAAGAAAAGATGAATGAGAAAGACTGATTCATTTTTATTTATTTATTTATTTATTTATTTATTTTGCACAGACAAAAAATATTTTAATGAAATTGAAATCTTGGAGAAAGACTTTTGTTTAAATCATGTAAGTATAATGTAATAATGTCTAATGAAGATATCTAAAAAAAAAAACCCCAAAAGAACAAGCAAAAAACAATACTTACAGTTTTCCCCTGATAAAAGAATCAACAGGTCAAAAATGTCCCTTTATTCATCTCATAGCTCAGCTTTTATACTCTGCATGAAATAGGTGGGATATGTGACATCCCCTCCCTCTGTTCTGAAAAAGAAATCTACGCAATTTGCTTTACAGGAAGTGTGACATCTAACAAAAACAAAAGATCTATTTATAATATTGGTAGGAAATAAAAGAGAAAACAAAAATATGTAGTCATGTTTCTCGCCAACATTTAAAATATAAACATAAATGAATGATTATTTTTATTTTATTTAAGTTTAACATGAGTAATACCTGACCAACCTGAATCACCCTACAGTTTTTCAGAATTGTTGGGACCTCATGAGCTAGCAGTGTTTCCAGCTTCAATCAAAATTGAAGCTATTAACCATTTTGTATTATTTCCTTGCCTGTAATTCATAAATATACAACATTTTCTTGCATACACTACTGACTTTGTGATTAAGAGCTGCCTGAGTGTTTTAAAATTGAAACAAAATTTTGGCAGCATGGCCTTCATTGTGGCAGTCCAATGCTGTAGTTGACCCTGCTTTGATTTCTTGTGCAATCAGCATTCTCATAAGGTCATTGTGCCCTTGTCAAAAATTATTTGTTACAACCACAAGCAAGAATAAGGTAGATGTATATCGGGACCTAATCTAAAATGAGATATCAATATAAAGCAACTGTTGCTGTAATTTGGTGCTATATAAATAAAATTGAAATGAATTGAACAAATCCTTACCAAAGATTCCTCTTAGTCCAAAATATGAATTATGTGCTGCTCGTGTGTCTAATATTTCCCTAGGTTGAATTGTTTTTTGAGGACTTTAATTTGCACATTTGACATTACATTACTAACACTTTATTTTCCACATAGCAGAAAAAACATGTCCCATTGCCCTTGCATCCTGACCATCATATATTTGAGAGGAAAAATCGAGGGTTCATATATCTTTTGTTGGAATTAATAAACATTGTTTGACCCTAATGTCAATAGTTTCATCATGAACGTCCGAAAAATTTAAAAACCTTCAAGGCAGGTGTTTTAAAATACTAGTCTAGCCTT
>NW_005187966.1:146784-152589 GCF_000239375.1 Pundamilia nyererei
GATTCTGATTCTGATTCTGATCCCTGAACCAAACTCATGTCTGAATGTATTAATTATGCAGTCCAATAGTATTTCAGCATGTTTTATTTCTTTCCAGGTGTGCTTTCACTGCATTGACAATATGTTTGGGATCAACAACATGTTGAAAAATTAAGTTGTTGCCAATCTTAATTCCTAGATGGTATTGGATACTGTTGGTAATTCGGAATAACTTTTTCCCCCCCTGTTTACCTTATGTTTAGCTTCTTGACTGCCATACTTCCATTAAACCATTTCTTGTGAAGCTTCAGCAAACAGCACGTGTTAAATAATGGCGTTGTGTCATATTTTTATATATAAGGACAAACTGCACACCATAAGATATGCCAAGTCTTCAGCTAAGTCCCAGCTGAGTCATATTATTTGATGCATCTCAAACTGTATCCAATCTGTGGCATTGTATGTAGACTCAGCTAAAAAACATGTAATTGAACTGTCATGGTCCGTGGCCCTGTGTCTGAGGAGTGTGTGTGATGCCCTGGTGGCCACACCCCCGGGCTGGGCCATCACCTGCACTCCTGCTTTCCATTCTGGACAATTACCTGGAGGACTGTTTAACCCTGCGCTGACGGATGCTCCACGCCTGTCCGTCAATCACCCCTCAGTGGTTACGATCCAGCATTCGCGTCTGCAACCTGCCTGTCCTCCTGCTTGCTCGGATCACCCTCAGATTTTTTTTAATCTTATCTTATCTTAGATTCGCTTTATAAAATTCATTGTGAAACAGTCATTCATCTTTCAGGAATTGCACCCAAACAAGAATGTCCTGGACTGTTAGAATTATTTTTTTTCAGGTTCATCAGCATCTTTTTACAGGACAAATTTGTACAATTAACAATTGAAGAGAGACAGAACTTTATAATATTTAAAAATGTAGGTGTTCCCTACAGAGAAACTGCAAAGAAAGTCAAAAATTTAATTACGTTAAAAAAAATCAGGAAGTGAGAATCAATTGAAACAGGAATTTAGAATAGACAGTTTTCCCAATTTAACATAAACCAAGAGCACAAGCAATGCCAGAGACACCTTTACTTTGAGATTACATCTAACTTTCATGCTATTTGTATAAAGACTAAAAATACGCTAAACTTTAGTCCTTGTTGTGAAAACGCCATCGTATGAATGAGACATTTTCCATAACGGGGGAAAATGCACACTGCATTGCACTGACATGGCAATACATTTTCATGAACAAAGGTCATCCTATCAGTCCAGGAGATTTTGTGTGGGTGCAGTTCCTCAAAAGATGAATCACTGTTTCATTATGTAATGCACACAGTGCAAAAGTCATCCAATTCCAGTTTGTATTTTTGGTTCAAGAATATATATATATATATACACAGGATAACAGTTATTATTAATAATAATAAAAAAGATAATAATAATAACAAAAATGTCACCTCCAGTACTGGTTTGATCAGAAGGAACTTTCTATGTAAAAGCCAAGAGCATTTCCAGTTAGTGTTTTTAAAAAGTATTGTTCAAAAGGACAGAGGATGGTTATTTGATCTCCTTGTTGTTGTTTAATCATTAACCCTGACCTTCAGTAAGAAATGTGACGCCTGCTATTCTTTAGATGTTGTTCTAGATTCTTTTGTGACCTTGTAGATAAATCATCAATGCACTCTTAGAGTTATTTTGATTGGCTACAGCTGCCAATCAAGGCAAGTTCTCAGGCAAATTATAGATATGAAAATGACCAACAAAAAAGCAAACTGGGAGCAGTCAGGTATAATATTTTTTTTTTCAAAAGAAAAGTGAACAGAATACAATTAACAGATTAAGAATAGTTTAGCTATCGGCAGCTGTTAAAGACAGCAAGCCAGTGATAGCTGTGACACTATGTCTATCCAAATAGATGTATGGCTATTAATTTCAGATACAGTCAGAGAGAGCGAAGCAGCAGCAGCTCCCTCCCCAATGTTGCCTAGATGTGCCTAAGGTGAGCTCATTTGATTTTTATTGAAGGTGGAACATGAACAGTTCATTACTGGCCACCATTATGAGGAGAATATAGTTCCTGTTTTAAATCAAATTCAAAAGAGAAAAAAGAAAATCAAAAGAGAGATATGTCTCAAGAAGGGAAAGGGGTCCCCACAGAAGCCGCTTATATGCAGATTTTTTCTTTAACTTTAAAAAGTTAAAACTTTAGAGACAGAGATACATGTGTCAACTTAAGTAAAAGTGAAAGTGAAAAAAACAGCTCTGAACCTGTACCTCTGAAACGTACTCCAAGTAAAAAAAAGTAGCTCCTTAAAAGTATTTTTACCATTTGTTTTTAAGCACATGTATGTGAAACGTGCTATATTAATATAAAAACAAAACAATTTTACTATACAAGAATACAAATGTTATTTAAATCTGGATTGTACTTCTAATGAATGTGGTCAGAGTGAAGCTGTTATGTAGGAACCAAGCAGTAAAAGAAACAAAAAGATTCTGTTGTCTGCATTGTAGAGGCTGAGTTATACCTCCACATCTAATCACAAAACTTGTACAGTCCAGGGTTAAAGTGCGATTCAGCAGGTGGGGAAACCCAAAGATCTTTTAGGGTTAAACACATGTCACATACAGATCCAGTATATGATAACAAATGACAACATGACATGTAATCTTTAAGTCTGCAGTTTATCAAGCATGAATGAGCACTCCTTACGTTTAAATCTAAGCTCTCGGCTTCCTTTCCTGTCCTTTCTTTTGTTACATCTTTCTCTATCTCTGAGTAAAGTTCTCTCACACTCTTTTCTCTCCTTGTGTGGGAAGTAGTCTGGCTCAAGTGTCAAAGAAGGGGGTAAATAAGAAGAATCAGCAGACAATTTGGGTTTGCAGTAGTGATGGTCCATTTGAAGTTGAAGCGCATGTGTCCAAAAAAATAACACACTCCTTCAGAAGCACTGTGTCGAGGCTTGGTTCGTTTGGCGAGAGCCACATGATGAGTGACGTCTGAACCTTCATTCAGTATATCACAGGCTCAGCACCTGATTCAGTTGTTTATAAGGGAGTTTTTCCTTCCCACTGTCACAAAAGTGCTTGCTCATATAGGGGCCATTTGATTGTTGGGTTTTTCTCTGTATCTATTATTGTAGGATCTACTGTACAATATAAAGCACCTTGAGGCGACTTTTGTTGTGATTTGGTGCTATTTAGATGAAATTGAATTGAATAGAATAAATACAGCTAAATGGCTCTGTTAAAGTTAAAGATAGTCTTGAAAAATCACTTCGTTACCTGAAAACAAACAAAAGAAAACATTCCTGCACCTGTTGGTTTAGCCTGGGTACATCAGACATGACATCATCACCCCTTTGAAGTCCAGAAACTCTAGACTGGCATTTATTTGTTTATTTATTTAAAAAAAAAAAAACAAAAAAAAAACTGAAGCTTTTATCAAAACATGATTCAACACTAGAAGCTTTTCAACACAGTCCTATCTGGTGCCATCTGGCAGCCAAAAATATGCAGAGCCACTTGAATCTGTGCCATATGGCCATCACTAACGTGTGGAGAATAATGTGCTTAATGTGTAAAAAGTTAATACTTATGAGACAAGTAATGAGTATTCCAACTGTTAACCCACTTTGTCACACTGTGAGATACAGCAGCTGAACCTTTAGGGTTAACAAACTGCGCTAAAACAGTTTGTGTGTGTTTTGCCGACGTTTGTTGAGCTAATAGAAATGTTGCATTTGAAATTACCTACCACTTAAAAAAATACTTTCATTATATTTGCTGCTTTTCAGTAGCACTAACTATATGCTGAGGTACCACAGCCACAATTTACGAGGACCTGCACTCGTTCCGGCTTTAATCCCTGAGTATAAGACTAGAAATTACACTAGAAATATTTGTTTAAAAAAGGTTGAAGCTCAAGTACAGGTATCTCTACTACTCAAGTACAGATATCTGAATATTCTACTTAACTCATTCACTGCCAGCCATTGGCAGTGAATGAGTTAAACCCATTGACTCATTCACTGCAATTGACGGCTATAGACGTCAATGGCAGTGAATGAGTTAAGTATAGTAACGAAGAATTTGTATTTTTATACTTCCCACTTCTGTGTGCTACGCTTTTGCGATGGACGACAAAATCCTTTAGAGATGGGGTCTTAAAATATTTAACATCTCTATCACTTCGAAAAGATTTACCATAACTTAACCAGCTGTGCAAATACTCCAGTATCATACCATTCATAATTTATCCCAACCCCAGGATAAAGAGGTTGGATGAATGCAGTCTGGACTTGATGGATTAGAATCATTGGGTCAGAGACACGATAAAAACACAGAGTACCTGCTTTATAATCCAGGAAGACTCCAATCTTGCAGAGACCAGAGCCGGGCACCTTGGTTTCTACATTATTGTGACAGAATAAAAAGCCATCTGCAGTGCAATCTAAACTCCAGGACTTGTCATTTTTGCCAAACTGTGACTCATCTGATGTCCGACTGATGTTTTTATAAGCCACTGCTACAGACAGAGTGCGAGCATGTCCCTCTACCTCCCAGTAACACCGGTCGAACAAACCCTCTCTGCACAGCACCTGGGGAAATTTAGTGAACCTGTCCAGATGCGCTGAAGCCTGGCCGGGTGAAGGCCTCATCCTGCGATTCTCGCATATCAGGTGGAGATAATGATAGTTTGAGGTCCCATCCAGTGTGAGGGGATAAACATCTGGCAAAAAATATAGCAAGTACGATAAATATTACCACTATTTTCAACTGTAACGGACTACTATATGATTTTATAATGTTTCAAGTGAATTTCATACAACGTAAAAACTCTTCTCTGCTGCTGGGGGCCGGAGGTAGTGAGAAGTCAACATATGAAACTGTTAAGAAACAAACTGGAGTTATTAAAAAAAACAGCACTGGGTATCTATGAAGCAACTCATCCACAACGCTTTCTTTTTTCTTTTTACATTTCCAACTTTTACCTGTGGCTGAGATCCTGGGCCATGTTTCTTTCAGTGACATTTCCAGTTTATCTTTGAGCTCAGACAAACACTTGCTTATGTCTTTAAAGGAGCGTTGAGGAGGAGCTCCAGGTGAGCCATCTGGAGAATCCCAGGAAGTGGAGAGATGCTGTGAAATATAAGGAGAAGACAAAAATGGTCATTTTTTTAAGCAACCCATCATAAATCTAAACGATCTCATGCAGGTCTAGAATATCTGGTGTAATGTTCATTTTGGCCATTTGGATTGAATTGTGTTCAGTTCTCTCTTTTTTTAGGCCTTTGAAATCAGGTATTTTACAGGAAAACCTTTGCTATGTTGTAAGCAGCTATACCTGCATCAGATATATGAGGTCATCTGCATCCGAAGCTTTTTCCAGTTCAGCGTACGTTCTCTTCAGCTTTGTAATCTCCTCCTTCAACTGAGACTGGTGGTCCTCCACCTGAGCGGTGGCAGTTTTTTCTTGGGCTTTAATCAGCTGCTTCACCTCACTCTGTTTTCTTTGCATGGAAGAGATGAGCTCATCGAAGATCTTGTCACAGTCGTTCAGGGAAATCAGAGCAGAACTCTGTTGGCACATCGCAGATCTGTGTTTAATTTAAAAGTTTATCTTTATTCAGTTAAAACAACAACCCGACTTGATCTTTGAACCCCACAGACCGGGACAATTGTAGAGGATATGTTAAGCATTAAAAGACGCTAAGTTAACAACCACCTGTGGTGCAGAAATCACACCTAAAGACAGAATGCTAAACTAAAAGTCATCAGATGAGAGGAATCAGTGTTTGTTGATGCTGCTAATGAATTTGC
>NW_005187966.1:152644-154657 GCF_000239375.1 Pundamilia nyererei
AAATCACACCTAAAGACAGAATGCTAAACTAAAAGTCATCAGATGAGAGGAATCAGTGTTTGTTGATGCTGCTAATGAATTTGCAGATCAACAGCATGTCTCTCAAAGTAAAGGTAAAAAGAGCAAATCAAAAACAAATGCTGAGAGCAGTGCTTGTTTGTGCCCTCAAGTGGGTAAAAATCTTATTGCAAGTTTGATCAGAGCTAAATACTGAGACTATGTTAACACACTAAAACTCATTTCAGCAGCTATCTTATTCACCCAGCAGATGAATGCACATATCAGATCTGAAAACATCGCTTTTCCACACCTTGAGACTCTCCTTGGCTTGGCTCAGTTCTTTCAGCTTCTTCTCTTTCTTTTCGACTTTGTCCTGGATTTTCCTTTGATTTAAAGCCAGCTGATTCTGCAAGAAGGCATGGTTGCATCCAGTGAGTCATTTAAATATTAGTAATCAGTAATGTTATTAACGAGTACGTCTGATGGCCACGTGTCGTTTGGGAGCACAGAAACATTTGGACTTTGAAAGGTAGCATTATGTGCTCGACTCCTTGCCCCCACCTTTGCCTTATCCTTGAGTGCTGAAGCGGAAACACATCCGTGGCCCTTGTGCTCATCCACTGTGCACAAAGAGCAAACAAGCTGCTCATCTTGCTCACAGTAGAGCTCCTTTAACTTGCTGTGCTTCGTGCACATTTTCTCCTGTATTGACACTGTAGCTGCCGCCAGCTCGTGCTTCTTCAACACAGCAACACTGTAGTGAGGCTCGAGGTGAGTGGGACAGTAAGATGCCAAGCAGGTCAAACATGACATGGTGGCTTTGATTCTGATCCCACAGCAAAAGTCACAGGCAACATCAGTTGGGCTGGCATAGACCAGAGAAGGACATGTTAACTTAGTGCTCTTTAGCTTATTCACAACCTAGACAGAAAGACAGAAACTGTTAGGATGTGCTGTAAATAGAAATAGAATCTTTTTGAGGCTGGCTTCATAAGGAAGTGTGTTCACATAAAAATGGTTAAAATGCCCAACTCTGGAGCTCAAATAAATATGTTGGTACAAACTGGTACAAAACCAGTTCCACTTGTTTAATTACATACACAATTACAGGAAAAAGGGGGGATGATTTCTTATGTAACAACACGACTAATACGTTATCTGTGAACTACAGAGTCTGTGCTAAGTTCATTTCTGTCCCCTCACCTCAGCCAGCATGTTGTTCCTCCTGAGAACAGGCCGATGGCTGAATGTCTCCCTGCACTGAGGACAGCTGTATTCACCCTTCTCCTCCTCTCCATCCCAGCAATGCTCAATGCAGCTTTTACAATAACTGTGTCCACAATAAATGGTGACGGGTTCTTTCAGAAGATCCAAACACACTGAACAGGAAAACTGAATGCAGTCCAGGTCAACTCCATGTGGCTCATCTTGCTGACTTTGCTGCTTGCAAGACATTTTAGTTGCGGTATTATTAAGAAACAGAACTGGACTGTCCCTGAGTTGACATATCTCTGAAGATCTTGGCAAAGAAAGCAGCAACTGTCTGCTTTCAGCAGAAGTGGAGAAGTGGAAACAGGTCAAGTGTTGAAGTGCAGTCAATGTCCACCCACTTTAATTGTCGTCACATTTGCATTAATGATTCATTTTAAAGGGGAAGATAGAACAAATCAGTTTATCAGTCATAGAGACTAGTGAGCATACAGAGTCTATAATTATCTGCTGCATTTGCATCTTTCAGAGTCTGAGGAATGCTCTTGGGGAAGAATAACAAGGCTTACATTGTAGTTTTACACTGTAGTACTGTTTGTTGCCTTGTTTTGTACGGTGTTTGTGTTATCATTCATCGTTGTGTCATCTCCTACACATTACTCTTAACCACAAAGTAACCTTAAAATAACCAAGAATCAACTGCATGTTTTTAAAACATGTGTAACAATAAAATGCAAAAAATACAAACTCACTCTTTTTTTTTCTCAAGTTCACAAAGGAGTCGTTCTAAAGACTGACGGTTGC
>NW_005187966.1:156455-157610 GCF_000239375.1 Pundamilia nyererei
GGGGTGTCGATCAGAGTGATGCTTCTTCCACTGACTGTTTTGGTTTCTGTTTGGCATTTCATTGTCCCAGAGTTTGGAGAGTCATAAAAAGTAAAGTGCTCCTCTCCAAGAATGTTGTTACCCAGGTGACTTTTCCCAGCTCCAGTTTTTCCCAGCAGGACCAACCTCATCGTTGTTGACTCTACAGGAGAAAGTTGACTCTGTTAAGTACATTTGTCTCTCTCTTGTTTTTTTCCTCTTTTTTTTTTTTTGCTGCTGCAAAGAGAGACGTTTCTTTGTGGTTTGAGGTTTTGAACAGTAAGCAGTAGATGGTTTATAGTTTTACTTACAAAAAACACACAAAAAACACACTTCTAAATGAAAAACTAGTGTTAGAGCCAAAGGGGTTTACTGGAAGAAGTATCTGGTAATTAATAAAAGGAAATCATTAGGAAGGATAATGAAATATTGGACTGTCTGAATAATTTGAGTTTGAGCTATTGCCCTCAGGCTGTTAATTTAGTAAATTTAGATGCATTACTCCAGCACTTTGGGTATTATTATTTTTCATTCTTTCTCAGTATTCTATACTCACCTAGATCGTGGACCTTTTGGTGAACATGTTGAGTGAAATTGTCATTTTGGAAAACATCAAATGCCTGCAAAGACAACAAAGTATCAACATCCATAGCAATCCTTGCAAAAACTCATCAGATGGAAACGCAGATGAAAAAAGTAATTATTATTATCTTGTGTAGTTCATGTAATAGAGTGAAGCAAAAACGATTCATTACAAAGTAAAATGAAACAAATATTGATATGGAACGTAACTTTACTTTTCCAAAGTGTTTTTCAACACTCAGCACACTAATGGTTAGGAGCCAATATTTAAGGAAAAGTGCTTTGACATTACCTTGTATGACTCCTCGTCATCGGGGTGAATGACGATGTGGATCAGGAGTGGTGTGATGCCCACCTGCTCCTCTTGAAATACATGAACTTCCTCCTTTAAAGCCCTCACCACCTCACTGACAGGAAATTGCAGGGCCATCCCAGCACCGAGGATGGGAAGAGCAACAGATCTGAATCCTTTCTTCTCACAAGAAGATAGGATTGTGTTGATGCCCATTCGAAGAACCTATAATGGGTAAAAATACTGCATTATTACAAATAGCT
>NW_005187967.1:0-9554 GCF_000239375.1 Pundamilia nyererei
GAATTTGAATAAAAACAGTAGAATTAGAATGAAAACAAAAGCATTTGAATGAAAAGAACGGAATTTCAATGAAAAGAACGGAATTAGAATGAAATGAATAGAATTTGAATGAAAACAACGGAATTTGTATGAACAGAACAGAATTTGAATGAAAACAATGGAATTTGAATGAAAACAACGGAATTTGAATGAACAGAAAATAATTTGAATGAAAACAATGGAGGTTTAAAACAAACAACAGAATTAGAATGAAAACAACGGAATTTTAATGAAAACAACAGAATTTGAGAACAAACAATGGAATTTGAATAAAAAGAGTAGAATTAGAATGAAAACAACGGAATTTGAATGAAAAAAACGAAATTAGAATGTACAGAACAGAGTTTGAATGAAAGCAACAGAATTGTAAAAGAAACAATAGAATTTGAATAAAAAGTATAGAATTAGAATGAAAACAAAACCATTTGAATGAAAACAACGAAATTTCAATGAAAAGAACAGAGTTTGAGAACAAACAATGGAATTTGAATGAAAACAACGAAATTAGAATGTACAGAACAGAGTTTGAATGAAACAAAGGAATTAGAATGAAAAGAGAATTAAAATGAAAACAACGGAATTTGAATGACAACAACGGAAGTAGAAGGTACAGAACAGAATTTGAATCAAAACAATGAAATTTGAATGAACAGAACAGAATTTGAATCAAAACAATGGATTTGAATGAAAACAACATAATTTGAATGAAAACAATGGAAGTTTAAAACAAACAACAGAATTAGAATGAAAACAGCGGAATTAACATGAAAACGACAGAATTTTAATGAAAACGACAGTATTTGAGAACAAACAATGGAATTTGAATAAAAAGAGTAGAATTAGAATGATAACAAAAGCATTTGAATGAAAACAACGGAACTTCGATGAACAGAACAGAATTTGAATGAAAAAAACGGAATTTGAATGAACAGAACTGTGGTATCGCAAGAAATTAGTAGGTTATATAAATATATGAGTATGCATAATAGTTATTATTCATAGATACCTACATCCTAAGTTCCTGTTATTCTTCTGAAAGAAACAGAATGAGTGTGTCGTTACAATGGTAATGCCAGGAGAGGCAGTATTAGTTCTGTGGTACATTAATGTGTAAGGAAGTGGAAGAAGAGTGTGTCCTGCAGGAGGCAGTAGAAAATGGATGCTCATGTTCTGTACATGCCCTGAAAGAAAGGTTCAGTAAACCAGTTGCAACGATGCTCCGGTGTAAGGCTCAGTTATTGTATTTTTATTTTTTGAAAATGCAACAAGAACAGAATTTGAATCAAAACAATGGAAGTTTAAAACAAAAGACAGAATTAGAGTGAAAACAACAGAATTTGAGAACAAACAATGGAATTTGAATAAAAAGAGTAGAATTAGAATGATAACAAAAGCATTTGAATGAAAACAACGGAATTTCAATGAAAAGAAAAGAATTTGATCAAAAACTAAATAATTTGCATGAAAACAACAGAATTAGAATGAAAACAACGGAATTTGAATGAAAATAAACGAAATTGGAATGTACAGAACAGTTTGAATGAAAACTACGGAATTACAATGTATAGAACAGAGTTTGAATGAAAGCAAGATTGCCTCAGTTGTATCGTGAGTGTAATTTCAAATAAAATAAAATAAAACTCAGAAGCGTCTATTCTTCTTCTTCTTCTTATTATTATTATTATTATTATTGTCATTATTATCATTATTGTGATTATGCTTCATTTTTATGTACTGGGGTATCAATGACCCCCACGCTGCCGCAGCAGCTTCTGTGCGTGACCCCCAAGTGCTAAGTTTTCTTTCCTGATCCCCTGATGAACCCATTAGAATCGCTCTGGGGACCCCAAATGATCGTTCTTTTTTTTTTTCAATTCAATTCAATTTTATTTATATAGCGCCAAATCACAACAAAAGTCGCCTCAAGGCGCTTCATAGATACAGAGAAAAACTCAACAATCATATGACCCCCTATGAGCAAGCACTTTGGCGACAGTGGGAAGGAAAAACTCCCTTTTAACAGGAAGAAACCTCCGGCAGAACCACGCTCAGGGAGGGGCGGCCATCTGCTGCGACCGGTTGGGGTGAGACCAATCATTTTCATTCACCTGTCTCTACTGAGGGTGGGGTATTTTGGGAGTACCAAAGGGGAGCACAAGGGTTAAAGGGGAAGTTGGAATGTTACATTTCAGACACTTCGATAAGTCTTCACATATCTCGCGCCAAAACTTCTGAACCGGTGGACAGAACCAAAGAGCGTGGAAATAATTGTCCGGTGAGTGGGTTTGGCAGTGTGAGCAGTTGTTGGTAGACGTATAACCCATCTTGAACATCCGATGACCTGTATAGTGCACTCTATGTAGTATTTTGTATTGAATTAATTGAAGACTGGGATTTCTAATTAAATGAAAGGTTTTTAAGCATATCTGAGAACAGATGTTTTGGTCTAAGTTAACTGATAAATCCGCTTCCCATTTTGCAATAGGAAGTGATATTGATTCACCTGTTTTAGAAAACATTCTGTATACTTTGGAAAGTAAGTTTGGGGGTTTTAAGAGCAAGTAATTGTACCACACTTTATGGTTTTTTGTAGGTCAACATGACCGGGTTTAAATTTATTTTTTACTATGGATTTAATTTGTTGAAATTCTAAAAAATCTTTTCTTGTTGATCTCATATTATGTAACTAGTCTGTCAAATGAAATAAATTCTGTTCCTTCTAGTATATGTTCTAAATATTTGATTCCTTTACCACTCCAATCTGAAAAGTTTATCATATTATTGTTTTGTGATATGTCAGGGTTGTTCCAGATAGGTGTACATTTGCATGGGATTAATGAAGACGTCGTCAATTTTAGAAACTCCCACCATGCTGTCAGAGAAAAGCTGATGCTGACGCTTTCAAAGCATTCATGTCATTGGATGTTTGAGAAACAGCATTTTCATTGCTTTCAAACAGAAAATAACCACTCATGAATTAGCGTGAATAGAAAAAACAAATTTTAGCAAAAGACTAGTATGTTATTATTTTTTATCCAACACATGGGCTCAACTCACCAAAATGACAGAAAATTCCGCACGGACTGTCACGGCCCAGCGGCACGAGGGAACAGAGATGGACACAGGTGCAGAAACCAACCCGGAAGCGAGACGATAAGGGAACAAAGGATTTATTTCTGCCCACAGGCAAACACAAGCAAAAAAACAAAACGACGCCACCACACTAGTGGCGCGTAGGATAATCTAAGATAACGGAGGGTGACCTAGACACCTCTAGGAGACGGCTGAACAGCAGAGGCAGCGGGGAGGTGGAAACAGGACTAGGTAGGGACCGGGGCACTGGAATAAGAGGAGATCACGGTCAGTGGGATCCAGCAGACAATCAACGATCCTCCACAGTTGAATTGAGTTGCCTTACTTGGTTTCAGGTGGAGGGGACAGGTGGGGCGGAAGGCCCGGAAGCGGTCGAGACGTGGGGAGGCAGGCAAGTGAGTGGTGGGCCGGCAGGCCACGTCGTATCAGCAGCAAGCGGCCCAGGTCCAGGAAGGCGGGAGTGAGGGAGACAAGACCTCCACTCCAGGTGCTACCTCTGAGAACAAGAAGAACAAGTAAGTCATCACACGGATTCTGGACAGAGCAATGATGCTCCACTTGACTAACATGGGGATAGCAGATACTCAGGCGATGAATGGTTGAGAGCGCAGGTCTGATATACTGCCGGAATAATTGCTCACAGGTGGTCAGCCAGAGAGGAGCAACCGAACTCCGCCTAAAGGAGGAGGGGCCGCTGTTGGAGACCTGCAGGTACCCACCCAGACCATGACACGGACCATCCGAAGCCTGTCTTGTGTCACTACTCGATCCGTACCAGAAACCCGATCGGTACCACGCGTGTGTGAAAGGTGTCTACTTCTGGCCGAAGCATTTTACGATAGTTACGGGTCAGAGTATCAGTTAAGATGTTAAGAATAATAAGTATCACTTAAAATGTTTGCAATAATGAAACATTTCAATATAATGTAGACAAAAACTAAAAATAAAATGATAGTTACGGATCAGGACTCCCAGATGTCATGGTCTGTGGGGTTACCTGGAGGGTGTCTCCTTTTGTGGCTGCTGTACCATCCCTTTGGGGCGGGGACTTCGGTGCTTCAACTGAGCCTCAGCTGTGAGCAATCAGCTGGAGACCTACTTCAGCTGTCTCAACCGTCTCCTCCGTACAAGTTTGTTCTACCCGTCTCGGTGGTAAATGACGTTTCCCTTTGTGGTTTCCTTGTGTGACTTAGCTCTTCGAGTGATTTCTGTCTTCCCTTCGTACAGCGGAGTTCCTATCCTGGCTTTCACCTTACGGGGACAGTCCCCGCCTCCCAGCCTATTCGTCCGCTTGCCCTCCAACCCCCACGCTTCAGCTTGGGACCCTCCAGACGCTTTCCACGGACCTCTCCCCTCCCTTCAGTAATTCTAACCCGGACTGGCACAGTAAGGCGAACAATTCTCCAGTTTCTAGTTATCTATGCTCCAGCATTCCCTTCCGATTATAACTACCTCCTCCCCTGTTACAGAATATTCCCGTGGCTCACTGACCTCCTCCCCGTCCCTGCAACTAGCCTGATTGGTCCCCCATTGTCACGTTAGGTCACTTTTTCAATTAAAATTCACTGTAAGCATTCCTCGCCCATGTTTGTCTGCATTTTTGGGTCCACTTTCCTGATCAAACTTGTTGGTTCATGATAGAACAAACTGGCCAAGAAATGGACCCAGCAGACCCGGTTCGCTCTATAATCAGTAAGCAAGGCGTTGTGCTCGGTCGCCACGAGCAGGCTTTGCAGTCATTAGAGGCACAATATAGAGCTATTGGTCAGACTCAGCAGGGAATCCTCGACAAGTTAGATCAGTTGGTTCAATCACACTCTGGCAGCGAGACCGCTTGCGCCCAGCCAACCCGA
Organism: Pundamilia nyererei; assembly: GCF_000239375.1. NCBI lineage: Eukaryota > Metazoa > Chordata > Actinopteri > Cichliformes > Cichlidae > Pundamilia > Pundamilia nyererei. The sequence goes on from NW_005187967.1 coordinate 4,986, forward strand.
GCCCACACCTGCCGCTAGCGCTGTCCCGGCGGGTTCCTGAAGCCGCGTATCGCAGCGTCTCTTCCCCCTCGCCAGAGCCGTTTCACGGGGATCTAGATAAGTGTAGCGGTTTTCTTTTCCAGTGTGCTCTATTCTTCTGCCAAACGCCACACGCCTTTCCCAACAATGCTACTAAGATCTCCCACTTCGTGGGTTTACTGAGGGGAAAGGCGCTTGCGTGGGCTGAAGCATATTTTTCAGCGATACCCCTTCGACGACTTTCTCACAGAGTTTAAGGGGACTTTCATGCACCCGAGTACGGAGGGTAGCGTCGCAAAAAGGTTATTGGGGCTTCGACAGGGCAAAAGGACCGTTGCGGAGTACATAATTGACTTCCACACAGTGGCTGCCGAGGTAGGCTGGCCGGATCCGGCACTTCGCGGCATATTTCTTCAGTTGCTCAATGATCAAATGAAGGATCAGCTAGCTTCACGAGACGAGCCTGCTTCTTTTGAGGAGTTGGTCTCTCTCGCCCTCCGGCTGGATAATCGCCAGAGGGAGAGAGAGAATGAAAAACATCCTCGTATTCAGAAGTCGCCGTTAAGGGTCGCGCCCCCGCTCACTTCCCCCGCACCTCCGCCTTTTTTCACCCCCACGATCTTGCGTCCTCCTTCGCCCCCTCCTGAACCCATGGAAATCGGACGCTCACGTCGTACGCCCGAGGAGAGGGAGCGGCGTTTCCGAGCAGGGGAGTGCCTGTACTGCGATCAACGACCCAGGACCACGACAGAGCTTTTCATTTTAACTCCATCACAGCTGGTAAAACTCCAAAAGCTGGCGACTGTCCTTGAGCCATGCAACTTATTGTTACTGCTTCTTCAAAAGTCTAAAGTTGACAGTTACTGTGTAGATTAATAATTACCTTGTTGAACTGTCTGCTACAGGTTTGTGACTGAGCTTCTCGGAGGTGAGACATACGTCTCGTGTTCAGTGGTTTTACCTGCTTTCTGCCACATGCATCACAACATGGAGGTCTCTGATGATGACTCAAACTGCATGGTGAAGTTTAAGACTGCCTTCACAAAGGGCCAACGTCACAAGAGCAGAATCCACCATCAGCCAGACAGACTGCCCGCTGCAGTGGTGGTCCAGTCGAGCAGGGACCGGCCCACAGCTGTCTGTCCTGGCCTTCAAGTATCTGATTGGTCCAGCCACTTCTGTCCCATGTGACAGACTGTTCTCACTTACAGGTCATGTAGTAACAACAAAGCTGCTCTGAAAATGTGAACAGGCTAGTTTCTCTAAGCAACTGGCTGGAAGAGACAGACAGTAAATAAGCATGGAGGTATTGTGAGTCCAATGCTTTTGTTATTTTCTGCACTAAAGTGTTCGATGATCATTTTAGCCTGATGTACAAAATAATGTTGACTTAAAGGTGAAGCTGCTCAAAAAAACCTTTTATGTTTCTGCCTCATTTTCTAAGAAGAAAAACTGCACTTTATGGTGAAATTTGTATTATTATTATTAAAAGGCAATACCATTTTGAAAATGTAATTAAAATAACACTTTATTTTTAAGTCTGCCCAATTTTGGCCAGCGATATTAGTTTCTCTGTTTTGAATTGAAATGCAGTTTAAATGCTTTTTTTCATAAATTAAAAGAGCTGGAGTTTACAATGTTCATGTCCATGTCTATTACTTGATTCTGTCGACCACAAAAAAAACCCTTTTAAATTACAAATTATACCCTTTTAAATTACAATGTTCATGTCAATGTCTATTATTATTCTGTTGCCCACTAAAACCCTTTTAAATTCAAAAAAGTTTTTGCACTTTGGAGCAAATTTACTTAAATTAAATGTGATTAATAGAGATTCATTAATTACAAAGCCTCTAATTAATTATATAAATTTTTTGTAATCGAGTCCCACCCATAACAAAAATATACTAAATATATAACGCAAAACTTTAACTGTCAGAAGTCCTCTTTCATATTTTAAGCAAAAACGATGAAGCTGCATACTGTGCTGCATTTATTGTGCAAGTCTTTGTGGTCTGACTGTACAGGACATACCAGTGAGTGTGTAACCCATCTCAACCACACAGGGCATTTCCTTCTGCATTTGCATCAACATAACACTGAGTAACTATGTCATGTGTGCAAGGACAAAAGCGGGAAAATCCTGCAACCGTCAAAGCTGAGCTGAAGTCATCAACTCACCTCAGAAACACTCTCACTTCCTGATCATGAGTCTCACTTCTCCTGCAATGATTAAGACTTATTGTAAAATAAAAGCACGCTGACTGTTGGGATTTGAATCTTGGTAAAACACAAGAAATCTCTGACTGCAAGTTTGAGCTCAGTGCAAATGTTATTCAAATATAAAAATTGTTAGATTTTCAGAGAAAAGGCTTTGTGATGATTATTTATTCCCCTTAAAATGAATATTTCAGAACAACAAGGCTGTCCTGAAACTAAGAAAGGTTTAGCAGCAATAGTGACACATTTACTTCAAACAAATTACTCAGCATGCAACATTTCTGTGTGTCAGTTACTGATTCAAACCGTTAAATCATTTTTTAAAATTACTAATTAAATTACTCCTTTTGTTTCAAACATGTCTTCTGAATACAGTTTCCTACTTCAGGCAACACCTGCACACAAAGTGATTCAAGGTTAGGACAGAATCTGCAGCAGCACTCTTGAGACCTCTACAACTAACAAACAAAGAAACAAAGAAACAAAATCAGCTGACACACCCTGAACATCATATATTTTGGTATTAAAAACTGCTTTATTATTCTTTAGAATGAAATAAGCAACACAAACGTCTAAGAGCGTTAAACGAGGTGTAAAATGATTTTCACTGTAGCATGAGGTGATGTGTTTGGAGTTCTGCTACAGTCACACAGTAATTAAAACAGTGATTGGAGACAGCAGCACTGCCAACCTCATACACTGAACTTGCAACTTTGAACCTTGAAACTTTAATCCGTCTGAGTCGGCCAGCCGTTCTTTGGAGACGCCTTCCACTGGGTGACCTGTGGAAGTGATTACCTAGATATAGTTGTTGCTCAGCATCTAGCTATCTAACAACTCATTTTTCCGAGTGCAAAGGATGTTTCCATCATATATTAATTTCTTTAGTGTGACTGAGCACAAAAAAAGGTCATTTTTCAGAGGTACATGCTGGTAACTATCCACCCTTTAAATCACAGGTAAGTCCATAATGGTGTCGTCGCATCAAAAATGGTCCCTAGGTGAATGCAAACAAGCATATGGGAATCCCGAGGACACCACAAAGGTTTAAAAAGGATTTTTAACTAACACAAACAGTACGTATATTCTCTGAATGTATCACAAAATGTTCTATACTTTAGGTTTTACCTGCTTCAGTCTGTGGTAATTTTCCATTGTGAAAACTTTCCAATCATTTCCAGCAAAGGAACCAAGGAGTACATTTAATTCCTCAGCCACAGTTTCTGTCTCTCACATGAGTTTTGTGTTTGATATCCCTGGACCATCCGAAAGCACCAACAGTTCCCAGTACACTAATCTGCATTATTATTATTATTATTATTATTATTATTATTATTATTATTAATATTAATATTAAAACAAGGGGCAAGCATTTTTCAGTGTTTATTGTCTGAACTGAAGACAAAGTCAAATATTGTATCGCTTCACCGTAAGTGCCAGCAGATTTGCTCATGAGACGTGGTTTGCACCTGTACGTTTGTATTCAATTCACTTTGAGTGAAAATTGGGCAAGCAGGGCCTAAGGGGCAGCCTGTATTTGATTTAACTATTATTCATAATGGTAGGTAGGATTTCCTACCATTCTTACCAATCCTCTGTGGAGTGAAATAATTGTAAGAAAATTTGTGTTACTGCCAAATAAGCCTGAAACGTAACCTAAACTAATATCTTCAGATTTCACATCTGTAAATGTTAAGGACACCTGAAGTTTGTGGTTTAAAAAATTATTTTAACAAAAAGTAATAAAATTTCAGCTTCATGGAACTTGTTTCTACAAACGATCATGTAGGTCAAGAACAGGTCAAACAGTAAGTTTAATGGAGAATTATTAAGAAGGATTTTCCAAGCTCTGGTAACCAACGTATTGATATGGATAACGGATCTATAATATTTTAGTTAATGATTAACATACCCCAAATCATGTTACTTGACAGCACATAAGACCAAAACGTAAGTGTGATGTTCAACATGTTGACAGCAGTGACTTTAAACCCTGGTTAACATTTTCCATCATTAGCACAGAGGGGAATCTCTGTGACCTCACGGTTACCTTTCCCAGCAGGTATCTGGGCGTGCTTCTGGAGGATAATGCTGAATGAAGACGCTGGTGGAGCTAATCTGTCCTGACATGGTCGGTCAGACCACAGGCCGTCTCACAGGTCCGACCGAGGATTTGCAACGACAACACTCTTCATAAGTGTTCACACATGTTGCACTGCTGTATACAATTGTGCTGCTCTTGCAGTATATTTTTGTTGTTATACCCATCAGGGCTCGATCACAACAGCATTCTCACACACACACACACACACACACACACACACACACACA
>NW_005187967.1:9574-27950 GCF_000239375.1 Pundamilia nyererei
CACACACACACACACACACACACACACACACACACACACACACACACACAAATAAGAACTAGATTAGTGTAGTGTAGAAAAAGGTATTTTGTTGTCTTACTATACTGTAACAAATGGCTACATTGCAATTTTAAAAAAGTAACATTACATGAAAAGTAAAACAAAACATAACATTAGAGTTTCCTACTCACCTATATAATTTTGCATTTAGCTTGAGTTGCTGGTTATGTTGTCCACAGAGCCTATTGTACATTGACCCGCGTTTACCTTCATCTCGTCACATAGTGAGTTGATATTGGTGACATCTCATCTGTCCCATAACCTGAAACAGACCTGTTAATTTACCTCAGAGTGACCGTGATTAGCTTATAGATACATTTTAAAATCTAAAGTACAATTTACATGACATGAACTCGCTCTTTTCTGCCAGTTAGCTAACCAATGTTGCCACGCTGACACAGGCGCATTCTTACATGCATTATACGAAGCATGTTGTTCCAGATGCTACTTTGGACTGTCAGAACAATAACACAATGAACAATATGAACATTGATGATATCAAAGAACAAACAATAATGAACACATTTGTGAGTTGCTGCTCGTTGTTTGTTCTGAGTGCAGACTAATACAGGAAGGCTTTCAGAGGCTGCAGATTCTTACAGGTCGAGTTAAAACTTTATTTCAATAACGGAGACGTTTCATGTCCAGATCTCTGCAGATGATAACACCTCAGGCTGCTGCTGATTGTAAATTAGCTTTTGATGACTGCTGAGTGTGTAAGAGAAATAAAGATTACCATTGTAAATGTATTGATTTCAAAATAAAGGTCCTTCCTCACACACCCTAGAAAGAGGCCAACTATGAACAGTTACATGGCGGTGACAGCGTGTCGCTGTACTGACTCGTGTTAAGTAGCTAGAACAGTGGAAACATGAGCGTATCACAAAAACACAGTCAGGGGCATAACAGGCATGTTTTTGGATGGACTTTGATGATCTGTGTCAAACAAAGCTGGTGAGTGTCTCTAAAATAAGTGAGGGGCTTACGTAGCCCTGTCCAGTCACAAGGACATCAAAACTTACCCAGAACTATGATTTTAGCTTTGCTCAAACACACTGCTGCTTTACTCTGCAGCTCTGTTATGGGGGACCTTACAGGACAGAAGATGATGAAAACAAACCCAACGTCTGCTTCCTCCTCAACTGTGGTGAACTCAGCTTTCTGTCACACTGTGGTTGGAGGAAAAAAACACAAGCCAACTTCTGTCTCACTTCCTGTAGTAAAACGGTCGTCTGCCCAGCCAAGCAATAACAATCAAAACAGGAAGTGAGAGCAGAGTGAGCTGCAGCATGACAAAGCACATTTACAAACTGATGCTTGCAAACAGGCTTTGCCACAATATGCATGAGGAACAATGACTGTGTTTCAGAATCAGAGTCATGGGTCAACATGCATATACATATATATCTCTATATAATATATTTACATATACATGTGATGAATTTAAACATTGTTAGCTGTTAGTTTTTTTCTCTCACCGCATTAAACATAGTGCAGACTGATACATGTGTTCATATGAACAATAAAGTTTAGAAAAACTACTGTTTGCACATGATTTTGGAGGTTAAGTAGACTCATCAAACTGGAGTAACTGTGTCATACTCAGAGGAATGAGCTCAAGTTCATGAGGATACAGTTAGAAAGGCCTAATAAGCTTGACCTGTTTGGAGGGAGGTCAAGCGGGTGACTCAATCCCTGTCTACTCCACTCTACATGCAAAATATCCTCCGATGCAGCCATCAGTGTAATACCTGATGATAATTACACTACTTGAATGTTGATTGAATGGACAGACAACAGAGCTCCTGCTATGTGGTGTGATTTTTCACATGCCAGTTTTGAAATGTCTGAACACACATATATCTTGATGTGATTAGTAGATATTAGTTTTTGTCGTTCATGAACATTAGATGTATGACTGAGAACACGGAGCTCATGACACAAAGACCTTGCTGCTCCTGTTTGCTGACATGCCAGCCTGATAGATTCTCACTGACCTTTGTAACCTGGTGAACACAAACTTTTAAGATACTTGATTCATTTTCATTTTTTGTAATATGAAAGTATTAGCAAGAAGTGACTTCCTTGCAACAAAAGCAGCGAATGTTCAGCTCTGTAAAAATGTGGGAGGCAAACTTTAGAGAGAGAGGTCACAGCTAGGGATGGGTACCAGTATCCGGTGCCATGATGGCACCGGTTCTGACATAAACTGTAGTAACCAGATCGAAAAGCAGAGCACATTTCGGTGCTTTATTTCGGTGCTTTTTTTCCCCTGAGCTGTGATACACTTTGAATTTGCGCCAATCATTTTACGTTTCCGAGGATAGTAGGCGGGCCCAGGTGCGTCCGTTCTTTTAGAGCAGAGCTACAGATTAAAAACGCCCAAGGCGAAGCGGTCAAAGTCTGGCTGTACTTCACAGCAAAAGATGCAAACTCAGCAGCCTGCAACAAGTGCTTTAAGCTGATACTGTGATACTGTCAAAGGAGGTAACACCTCAAATCTGATGAAACACCTGGCGACGCATAGCGGTTTTTTAAAGCTACGTTGAGTAGGCTAACCACGTTATTACATTAATGCATGTAAGGTGAACTAGCAAACACCGTCGTAGTTACATGCGGCTGTCTTCTTGTTTGATGGCAGATACTCCCTTCACCCTGGCCAAAAAGGCTAAAATGACCAAAGAAAAAGAGGGAAACAGCTAAACATGAGAGGCCGAGTTTTCCCAAATTAAACCAGAACTGGGCTGAAAGTCCTCATCAGCAGGCTTTGATAGATCCAGATGTGTGAGTGTGTGTAAGAGTCAGGCCTCCATGTGTACGGCACACTGCAGGCTCTGTCGTAGGTTGGGGATCTTTTTCAAAATTGGTTGAATGGAGACAAGTATAGTCAGATTTTGATTAACCATGTAACACCATCTGGAAAGCATCTGATTGCCAGTTGCTTCATTTTTCTGCACTGCCAGTACAATGAAAGCAAATACACCCTATCAGTGCTGCACAGACCTCCTCTGAGCCTAAACCCAGCAGAGCGCTGCTCCTCCAACCAGCCTGGAGAGCTGGTCCTGAAGAATGTGGTCACAGCAGGACTTTGAAGAGAACTGGATTTGTCACTGTGCTGTACGTGAATATGAATTATTGAATTATTTTTATAATGAATCAAATTAAATTATGTTATTAATGTTTGTTGTCCTCATAGAGCATCAAAGAGATGGTTTGTGTTCCAGCCATGCTTTCACATTTTCAGATCAGCTGATTACACAAGCCTGAGCCCCCAATAACAATTTATGCTGTTGAGTAATCTCATAACATGAGTGAGGGAGAGAGAGAAGTAGAGAGGGGGTGGGGTGGAAATGATGGAGGTCTGGCCAGAGAGATAAAGGGAGCAAGCCATCACTTGCTTCCTCTGCCCAGTGCTCCAGCGCCTCCCCCCACCCTGACAGCTTTCATCCAACCTTTGCCAAAGACAGTTTTTCAAAGGGCTGAAAAAGTAGGCCATGAAGTTTGGAGAGTTAGACAGCGAGAGAAGAGGACGGAGGGAGGCTACATTTCAGTTTGAGGGAGGTGAAGCAGAGGAGGAGACTTGAGTGGTGCTATCAGGAATCTTTACCCACTGGTGAGACATCTCGTCTGGACTTTGCTGTCGATTGTGCCAACTCATCTCCGTCTGTGACGCCTCAGAGGACAAAACACACACTTATGTTAAAGCTAAAGTAAAAAGGCTCAGCATAGCGGGGTCATTATATTCAGTCTAACATCTCTGGAAACGTTTCCTGCACTTGCAGTAACATAAAGCGTTGCTGTGTGAATAATGTCATTTCCACGCTCTGTCAGCATCACACACACGTGTGTGTGGAGCAGTGTGGAGACGAGTGTCTGATTCACAAGAAGTTTAAATTCAAATCATGCTAATAACATAAATGATTTCTTTAGTTTCAGTTTTTCTTCATTCATTTCTTACTAAATGTGCATAAAATGTATGTTTAATGTAACACTCTTGAATGTCTTTATTTATTACAATAATTGTATAACGTTACAAAGGCAGTGTTGGAGTCCAGCCTGAATCGATCCTTGGACAGACGTCCAAAACAGATCAATGCCAAGCATAAGAAGAACGAACCTGTGGAAGTATCAGAACAAATATTTTACATGAGCAAAATAATATTTCTGATTGGCAGCTGTTTGTCATTACATCATGTTTCTGGTAGTTTTCAGTTTGTTTTGTTTAAATCAAAGATAAGACAGTTACTGTCTCTTCCAGTGATGAAAACCTGGATGTGGCTCAGCTTCAGTTGTGAGTCTGAGCGTCTCTCAGAGGAGTGTGGACTAAGGTCTTCAAGATGAGTGAAGATAATGGAGGAGATGTTCAGAGAGAGGCGGGGCTGCTGGCAAACTCCATTATCTCCACACAAATGTGGCAGGACTGCAGATTAAAAACACCGATGTAAGCGATGAGCTTGATGTTACAGATGGATAAAGACCAAAAACACAGTGAAAGCAACGACAGAACACAAATTAAATCCTCCTAATTCACCTGATCTCAACTTCTTTGAGCCTGTTTTGTATTTAATGAAGAAAAAATTGTGACTACAGCCAAGCAGCAACTGCAGGAGGCTCCAGCAAAACCTAACAAAGTAATCTTCATTTGTCATGGCACTTCTGAGCCTGTGAAAATGGGATCCTTCGTACCAAACTGTCACTTAGTCTGTGTTAGTCTACACTGTAACCGCATGATGGTCGTTTCATGTCATGTAGTGAACACAGGACGCAGGAGTGAGCAGCAGAAATCGACCCAGTCCTCAGGTCTGGGACCCATTCTACGGCACTGAGCAGTGTGTGTGTGTGTTTCTGTGCGTGTCTGTGTGTGCGTGTTCTCTCTCATGTTGTCCCCATATTTATTTATGGCCCAACACTCAGGCAGCTGCTGAGATGCCTGCAGGCTGACCGTCACACGTCTGCTTTAGCTGAGGACGATGGCTGATTCCACTGGGCCTGAACAGAGTGAGACAAAACCACGCGTGAGGTGTGTTAATAATCCATTTTTGTGTGTTCGTAGTCTTTGCAAGGACAATGGTCCATTGCAGGACTATTTTGATGAGCTTTGCCGGAGCTCAGAGGGGGGTTGACTTGTTTTTAGGATGGAGGAAAGAACCAGATTTGTAGCATTGTGTCAACAAGAGTCCTCACAAGCAGAGCCAGACATCATGGTTGCCAGATCACGTTTTAGTCTAGTGGAATTCATGTAAACATGTGAATGTTTATGCTAACACGTGCAGATGGACAGGTTTTATCATGTGTTTCTTGCGGACACACACGTCTGTATATTTCAGAGGGGTCATTGTGGGTCATCACCAGGCATTTTATTAGCTGTTTGCATGTAAACACTGGGCTGTTGCTGAGGGTCTGAGCCGGTAATCAGTGGCTATTTTGAGGTTTACATCCACTGAAGTCTTCCACTCTGTACCCACTCACCCTGCAAAAGCATCCCAGCAATGTCTTCTTTTATCCAGGCTTTCACCAGCTGATCGTCCCCCTGAACCGTCGGGGATCGAGCTGGTGCACGCAGATTCTCCTCTGAAAGGCTCATTCAGCTCACTGTTGTTGTGAGACCAATATTATAAAAATGCAATTCAGATAAATTTAATAAAAAGTGTAGCAACAAACAGTTGAGATGTAAAGCCCTACCTTTAGGATTTTTAGTGTTAGCATTTTGGTCGTGGTGTTTCTCAGAAATGATCTCATGAGGTTGGAGAGCTGATTTCTCAGGTAACGTTAGCTAGCTTGATAAGCAACAGTTGACAAAAAAAACTTCTCTCAACAAAACTAAAACACAAACTTCTCGGATGTTTGGTCATATAATCAAAAACAACAGAAAATGAACAAAAGGCTCCAACAGCATGAAAATGAAGCCATGGATGGCTCCAACAATGATACATCTCATGAACTGTACATTGGTTTTAAATATGGTTTTTAATAACAGAAAGTATGAGTCCATAAAGACTGACTTTTAGTGGCGTCGTGTCATTTTACATGTTAGCTTCAGTTCAATTCAATTCAATTTCTTTATTGTCCCACATGGGGAAATTAGTTTAGCAGCAGGAGGATAAAAATAAACAGAACAATACTATAAAATAATATTAACAATAATAATGATAGAAAGTTCAAGGACAGTTATTTGCCATTTAGGAGACAAGACGCAGTAGGGATAAAAGAGACCTGGAGTCTTTTAGTCCTCCTCGGAGGTACTCTAAAACGGCGACCGGAAGGCAACAACTCAAACTCCCTGTGAAGTGGATGGTTCACACAATTAATAATAGAATGAGCCTTTCTAAGCACATTTCTACTGTAAATGGCCAAAAGTCTATCTTGCCAGCACCCTGAAATTTTGCTAGCAGTTTTTACCAGAAGTCCCAACCGATTCTTATTCTTCACCGTCAGGTTACCAAACCAGGCAGCGATACAAAGAGACATCACAGATTCGATAAAACTTCTATAAAACAAGGACAACATCTCAGATGAGACATTAAAAGATCTCATTTTCCTTAAAAAGAACAGTCTTTGTTGAACTTTTTAGTAGTGGCATCAGCATGAGATTCAAAACACAGTTTATGGTCGAGTACCACACCTAGATATTTATAACTCTCAACGATCCCAACATTGGCAGATTTAATGATAGAGGGTGATGAGCTATAAGAGGACTTCCTAAAATCTATAATCATGTCTTTAGTTTTTGACACATTAAGTGAAAGGAAGGACTCATCACACCAATTCACAAAATCATCTACAACCTGTCCATGGCCTGACTCGTCCCCCACTAGAAGACTGACGATCACTGTGTCGTCAGCAAACTTCAGGATGTGTCTGTTTGTGAAATTGCTGCGACACTCATTTGTGTACAGAATGAACAGAAGGGGAGAGAGGCAACAACCCTGGGGTGATCCAGTAGAGGAGGAGAGCACATCAGAAAATACATGATTCACCCTCACACATTGTGATCTATTAGTCAGAAAGTCTGTCACCCAGCCGACCAGACTAGTGTCAAGCTTGAAATGATTGTAGAGCCTGTCAGCGAGTAAGAGGGGTTGAATTGTATTAAATGCAGATGAAAAGTCAGCAAATAATAATCTTGCATGGGTGTGGGGGGCCTCAAGATGCTTATACAAGATGCAGGAGTGTGACAGCAGCATCCTCCACACCTCTCCCTGCTCTATAGGCAAACTGGAAGGGGTCAAGATGGTGTTCAACATGCGTTAAAATCTCCTTAATTATCTTGTCAAATGTCTTCATCACTAAAGAATTCAGAGCCACAGGCCTAAAATCATTCAGTACCTTAGGAGAACTGCCCTTATAACAGGAACAATGATTGCATGTTTCCAAATCTTAGGTACTGTCTGTAGCTCTAAAGAAAGTGAGAAGATATAGTGAAAAATCCCACTCAGCTGATCAGCACAAGTTCTCAGTACCTGTCCACAGATGTTGTCAGGTCCAGGACTCTTGCTTTTGGTGTGTCTAAAAAGATTAGCTACCCCTGTCTCATCAATACAAATAGATGGGGGAGTGATGGTCTTTTCCCTCAGTGTGCTGGTCTGCCTAGAAGAGTCAAAGTTCTCAAAACGAAGGTAAAAACTGTTAAGACTGTCTGCCAGATGTTTGTCAGAGGTAAACCCCTCTAAGGTAATGCTACTTTTACCTTTCATCTGTAGCCCTGCCATTGTTTTCATACCAAGCCAAGCTCTTTTGAGGTTGTTACTGCTGAGTTCTGCCTCAATCTTATTTCTGTACCTCATCTTGGCGATCTTTATTGCAGCCCTCACCTCCTTCCTCAATATTCTCATAGTGGGAACATCTCCCTCGTTAAAAGCAAATTTCCTTTTAAGAATCAGATCCTTAATACCTTTAGAGAGCCGCGGTTTGTTATTGGGGAAAGTCTTAAATTCTCTGACTGGAACCACAGAGTCTTTGCAAAAAGAGATGTAGCTACACACCACATCGGTGAGTTCATCCAAATCAGAAGTGCTCTCTTGAAACAAGGAGCAGTCAGTGCAATCAAAACACCCTTGAAGGGCAACACAACTGTCTTTTGTTCAGACATTAGTCCGCTTCACACAGGCCTTCTCCCTCCTAACCACAGATCTGTAAGCAGGGAGGAGGTGAACAACATTGTGATCCAAAGAACCTAGCGCAGGTCCGGCCACAGACTTATATACCGCCTTGATTGGTCCGTAACACAAATCCAGCGTTTTGTTATTCCTTGTAGGACAAGTGACATATTGAAAGAAATTGTTCAGTGATTTCTTAAGATTACAATTGTTAAAATCACCAAGAATAAAATTAGGAGCATCCGGTGAGAGAGTCTGCAGATTGTGTACCACTTTAAAAATGGCATCAGCAGCAACTTTAACGTCAGCCTTAGGATGAATGTAAACAACAGTGACAAAGATTTGAGGGAACTCCCTCGGTAAGTAAAAAGGCCTGACAGATACTGAAAGGAGCTCGATGTCAGGAAGACACAACCGCTCCTGGTTGATATATAAACAAACCCCTCCTCTGTGAGATTTGCGTGTTACTCCACAGTTCCGATCCAATCTGACAGGGGTCCCAAAGCCGCTGAATCGCAGTGAAGTGTCACTGTCCATATCGGTCAGCCATGTCTCGGTAAACGCCATCAGTCAAGCCTCCCTGTATTCCCGTAGATGAAGCACATTTCCTTGTAATTCATCTGTTTTGTTCCTAAGAGACTGGACGTTGGCCAGAATCATAGAAGGCAGAGGAACACGATTCTTCCTCCGAAGTTTTCTTAGACGCTGACGCACGCCGCCTTTCTTTCCGCGTTTTCTCAAGCGGCGGGGCTTTCCAAAATTAGTCTTTGACCGGGAAAATAAATCCTCACCAAGAAGCACATCTGTCCCAGCATTAGAAGAGTCGTACATAGACAAACAGGACCACCGTAATCCAAGTAGTTCCTCGCGTGTATAAGTGATTGTCAGTGAGAGTGAATGACTCCAGGTGAATATCGCCAACAACAATAAGACTAAGGTGTAGAAGATCTCCATCTCGGCAAAAAAAGTTAAAACCACGGTTAAGAACAGAGTTAAAACAAAGTTAAAAACAAAAAGAAAAAGAGAAAGAAAACGCCAATAAACACCTGCTGCAGGTCGCCACAAGAGCAGCGCCCCTGAGCTCATCTCTCTTAACACAGTTTTCAGCTCCAGAGCCTGACTTATGTTCAAATCCTGTTTTTTGTGAGGGGCAACCAATCACAAGGCAGATAAATGGAACAGGAAGCAAAACCAGTGATGCAAGGATTATTTTAATGTTGACCTATCGCGACTTTCTTATTATTTCTGTCACAACGATTTTTTGCATTAGTGGATACTCATATAAAACAATATTCAAATAATGACATTAGTGTAAATAAAAAATAATGAGATTTTTCAAACCACTTTGGGACTTTTTTAAAAACCTTTTTACAAAGTGACATAAAGGAGACATTTTGGCCAAGAAGAAACAAAGCTGTGCCTTCATTCTTCAGACCTTTCTGCTGTGGTAGATGTAAGAACAGCTTCATCGGGATGAAGACCATTTGCTCTTGGTGCCACCTCATGTTCTGCTTCTCAAACATTTTGAACATTAATCTTGTGCTTCTCTCTGTCATTGCTCTTTCTTCACCCTTTGCTTGATTTAATTAAAATAATGTCAGCTCTATTCACAGATACAGGCGACCTCAGCGCTCTAAGATAACGTCAGTGCTGGAGATCAACACTGACAATGCCAGGCTATTCTAATTTTATAAATTAACAGCAGCTGAAAATGTCACTGTAATCAAACACCTATGTCTCTATTCTGGGGATCAGTAATGCTGTTTCCACTGGTGTCACAGACACACTAAAAGTGTCCCTGTGCAGACGTCAGGCTCGGCCGCTGACCTGATGTTCAGAGGTGGAAATGTGCTGACTCAGCGCTGATGGGGTTTCGTCTGCTCACCTCAGTCAGCAGTTCTGAAGGAAGGGCTGGCTGAAGCAATAACTGAAGAGGCAACAGTCACCTCTGATCAGCCACACCTCTGTGTGACCCAGTAAAAGCTTCTTCACAGCTGTGGGTAAATCAGAGGATGAGCTAAAATACATCACATCTCAGCGCTGGGTTTAACACTGTGCTATATTACAGAGAAACAGTTAACATTCATAACAAAGCTTTAGCACTACAGCCAGGGATTCACTGATGATGGACAGGATGCTGCAGAAGCAGGCAGCAGGCTGCGCAGGCCGGGGAGACATCAGCCAGATGATCTATGACAACCGGAGCAGACCGGGCACAGAACAGGCTTCGGGATAGGTGCAAGAAAACACCTTATTGTGAATATAGTTTATTTATTTATTTCATTTTTGGCATGTTGCCTTTAAAAAATCTATGATTATAAAATACACAAATACCAGAGCTTCTGTCCTGTATTCATTATCATACACACAATAATAGATATACCCTTCAGTCAGAGGTGTTTTACATGTGCAGTCATTTCAATCACTCACCTTGAACTGGAGGAAAATTGATCTTGAGACCAATTCTAAAATCTTTGGATTCACACCATGGGATAAGTCCAGCATTTCTTTAAAAATACAGATTACAGAAATTTAATAGGATTTGATCTATTTATTTTATCATTAATTTGCTAATGCAAAATGGAAGCTGCGTGTTTCCCACCCTGGGTGGGTCAACATGGGAGGGCGCTAGGAAGAAAACATCCATCACACACAATTATCTAATAACTGTCTTTAATCAGAAATCACTCAAATATTTGCCAATCAATGGAGAGAAGGGCAAAGTTCATGTACAAGTAGTCTGGTCGAGCCTGCATCACTGCTCTGGTGTGTTTGATGAAGATTTAGTATATAATTGTGTTTTTAAATAATTGTGTTTTTTTATTGCAGAGGTGTAATGTGTGCACAGTGACAGCTTAATGTGCTGAGTCAAGTGACCCACGGCTGCCTTCTGATCAGGATGTTTCTAAGAAACACACATACACACAAACAGTATGTGTGTGCCCATCCTCAGGCCCTGCTGAGTCTGCTGTTTCTCAGCTGTTGTGAGCAGCAGTTTTCTTGGTGTCATAGTGAGAAGATGCCTTGTCACACTTACATGTTTCAGATCATCTAAGCATTTCTAATGTTGGACAAAAATAGCCAGACTTAATATAAAATATAGCTTCAAATGATCATTTCTGTCACGGTTGAGGATAGAGTGGACTCAGGTGCGGAGCTCTGAATATAACCAGTGCATTTATTTACAGTGGATAAAGGCTGACAATAGTTTGACTGTGCAATAGTGGCTGGTGCTCAGACTGTGCGTGGTAGTGGGTGCCTGTCTCTCCTCCAAGTGTCTCCTTGTGCTCGTGTATCCTCCGTCCCAATTCCTAGTCGCACACAGACAACAACAGTAAATTACTAAATATAGCTGACAACACTTAGCTACACGAACGGCTTGTAACACTGCTAGGCTTAGTGCAATACTCCAGTGCTGTCTGTCGCTCAGCCACACCATTAAATAGTCCTGCCTAAGATGGTGGATGATTGGCAGCAGCTGGTGAAGAATAAGTTGCAGATGAGGTGAGAAGGGTCTGGCTGCAGCCACTGGGGAGCGCTGTATTGCGACCTCCACAGTAGCCGGAAACATGTGACCTCCACAGTAGCCGGAAACATGTGACCTCCACAGTAGGCAGAAATACGTTCCCTGCATGGATACAATGGAAATGGTAAGTAAGTAAGAAAGTAAGTACACGCTTACTGCCGAGCTTAGCAAATGTAACCTTATAATATGGTAGGAACATTGTGTAAACTCAGACTTCAGTGATGTTAGTTACTGACCCGAATGAGCTGTCGTGTTTTGTTTCAGACTGGATTTACAGAAATGCTCACTGAATGCGTTGGCAATAAAGGAAATTAAAAAAAAATAAGTTGGATGTACTTAATTCATTTGTGTGGAATCTGTTGACAAAATAGATTTATGTAAAACTAATTAGTAAAGCATAAGGTGGCTGAAAATATAATATTTGAATTAATCTAACTTAAATTTAACATTTTACTGCCAAAAATAAGAAATGTGTTTAAGTAACTAATCTAAACCATCTAACCTGTAAATGTATCATTTATGTTCATACAACATAGATGACTTAAAGATTTTTGCTTTAAACTAACACAATGCAATTTCAAAATAAAAAGCTTACAGTTGCTATTAACATTAATGTACTACCCTGCAATCAATAATATTTTTATACATTTTACGCATTAACCCTCTGGGCAACTATCCTGGCCATTTGTGGCCACTTCACTTTTTTGACCATTTTTGCTGCGTTAATGGAAATGGAATGAATGGGTCTAGATTTGCTTCAAGCAACTCAAAGAAGTCCAGACGCTTTTTTTCCAAGCTCCCTAGACAATAAATTATGACGCATCAAATATTACACAGGCTGCAATGAATCTCTGTTGATACAGGCTATTGAGCTTTGAGTTTCCCAGTCAAACTTAGCTCTGAAACACATGCTAAAAACACTTTGACTCTTGTAGATTTCATAACAAGATAGCATAGCCAAAATATTAACAACATATATATTAATAAAAGATTCAAAGCTGCAACACATACTGTTAGTAAATGTGCACCTTTACGCAGGTGCAGAAAGTGCTGCTGCAGTAAGTAAGCCAAACAGCTTCCAGATCTCTTATTTTTCTGGAAAGATGGCAAGAAGGGCATTACTGCTCATCTCTACAATCTCCCACATCTTGGAATAGAAGCCTTTGTCCCATGAAAACCACTTCACAGTAGGAGTCCTCTAAAACCTACAAATGAAGAGTGATCCTGGAAGAAATGGGGCGCACACTAGTGACCTCAACAATTGCAAGAGCGCCTTGTCCGCGATGCTCAGATGAAAAAAAAAAAAAGGAAGTTTCATGAAAACATTAGGACTTCATCACCTGCTTATCTGAAAAGTTACTGGTAATATATAACCTAACCTAACTGGCATTTAAAGAGTAAAAAAAAAGAATGTAGATAAAATTTTGGTTTTGATGAAAAGCACTGGAACTAATTTTAAGTGTCAAATCGGTAAAAGTCGATAAATGTTTTAATAAATATACATTTTATAGCTTTTTATAACATTGGCCAAAAAAGTGGCCAACGAACAAGCTGTGAAAGAGTTTTATATTTTTTGCTGTCCTTGAACAAAAATAACAGTGCATGATAATCAGTGTTGATGTCCCAGACACTATTAATGATACAGTGGTCCCTCGTTTATCGTGGGAGTTACGTTCTAAAAATAACCCGCGATAAATGAAATCCGCAAAGTAGCCAACTTTATTTTTTACAATTATTTTAGATGTTT
This sequence comes from Pundamilia nyererei, assembly GCF_000239375.1. Classification (NCBI taxonomy): domain Eukaryota; kingdom Metazoa; phylum Chordata; class Actinopteri; order Cichliformes; family Cichlidae; genus Pundamilia; species Pundamilia nyererei. Next base: position 23,004 of record NW_005187967.1, read on the forward strand.
TGAGACTGTAAAACCCCTCACTACATGCTTTATACACTTTTCTCAGACTGGCATGAACATTTTCACACTTTTTTCTTTTGTTTAAACACTCTTAAAGTTCAAACCTTCATAGAAACATAAGTCCAGTATTATAGAATGAAACTGTGCAAAACGTTTTGTCAGCATTGTTGTGTTTGTTGGGGAGAAAACTTACATCACTTCACTGCTAGCGATCAAAGGTATATGTAAATTTGACAAACTAAACTCATTCTGTACTGTACAGCAGCGGTCCCCAACCTTTTTTGCACCACGTACCAGTTTAATGTCAAATAATATTTTCACGGACCAGCCTTCAAGGTGTCGCGGTTAATACAACAAAATAAAATGATACAGACAAAGACAACAACAGTGGTATTTTGTAAATATTAAAAAAAAATTGTAATTATGTAACTTTATTAGCAGCGTCCTCCTGAAATGCGCCAACAACATTGAGACTAACATCCTCCTCTCTGTTTCTTAATGCTCTCTGGTCACTATGGTAACACATAAATAGTTCTTTCAAGATAAGACACAAAACTACAACCATACATTTCACACCCGAGCCTCAACTCTCGCGGCCCGGTACCGGTCCGTGGCCCTGTTGGGAACCGCTGCTGTACAGGAAACACAGCAATAGATTGATTGACAATGGTCTACAGCAATCAGAATGCACAACACAATGTGATGTAAAAATATATATATATATTATGCCAAAAAAGTAGCAAAAAGGCAAAAACAATAAACATAACAGATGGACACTTTTGTCCATGCACAAGCTGAAGGGACATGACCGACCTGGTCATGTTTATTTCTCTGCAGCATCAATAGCAACAAAAACGCAATTTAGTTTTCGATGTCAAAGTCAATTTAACCGAAGTCACGTGTTTCCGGTTACTGTGGAGGTCACAATATGGCGCTCCCCAGTGGCTGCAGCCAGGTGCTCTTGGGTGAGGCAGCTCAGGGCGACAGCTTTTCCGGGTCCCTCGTTGCTACGCAACCTCCATAAACAATCGCAACAGAGCCGGAGAGAAAGAGCGAGAGGGAGAAAAACACACACACGCATATACACACAGGCAGGTCAACCGGTCGGGGCACCGTCCGACCCTGACAATTTCATTTATTTAATGAAAAGGTATCCTCTGGTCCTGTGTGAGAAAGTAAATACCCCTCTTGTTAAATCATGAATTAACTGTGAGTAACCACATGCTAATCACAGAACCTGTCTGACAAAGAGAGGTAGGCTAAAAAACCAACAAATTATGCCAGAATCTCGAGAAAGTCAAGAGCAGATGAGTCATTGCATAATGACTAAGTAGACTCAAACTAAAGTCAGCACATTTATTCCAAAGCAATCCCCCCAGCGAATGTAATAACTACTTCCTGTTCAGTATCTTAGATCGTGGAGGACAAAAAGTTTCAAACTTTTGTGCAGGCCTTAAACCCCATATATGTTTTTACCCAGTAGTAATGAATGCATGAAAATACAGTGTTTAAGGATACACTGAATACATAATTGCTTACCAACACACAGACCATTCATATTTCCTAAATTAGGCTGAAATAGAAGGAGAGCCCCGGGGCCACCCAGGACACGCTGGAGAGATTATATCTCTCGGCTGGCCTGTGAACACCTTGGTGTCCCCCCGGATAAGCTAGAGGAGGCGGCTGGGGAGAGGGAGGTCTGGGCTTCTCTGCTTAGGCTGCTGCCTCCGCAACCCGGCCCTGGATAAAGCGGAAGAAGATGGATGGATAGAAGGAGAGCTCCCAAATGAGGAGCCCTTTGGGAGTTGTAAGAGCCAGCTCCAGTAAGGAACCCAAGCCAAAGAGCCAAATGTTTGAAAAGAGCCAGACCTCCCATCACTATAATTGACATCTTTCAGTTTGCAAAGGGTTACAAAGGTTTTTTTTAAGGCATTCATGGAGCAATTACCCATAAATGGAGAAAACTTGGAACAGTGGGGAACCGGCATGGCCAGCCTAACAAAGTTACTACAGGAACACATTAATGACTCATGCAGGAGGCCACAGAAGAACAAGGAACAACTTTTAAAGAACTGCAGGTCTAAATTGGCCAAGTTAAGGTCCAAGTCCATAATTCAGCAATAAGATGAAGACTGAGCAAAACTGATATCCCCTGGGAAGTTCCAAGGTGAACGTCACTGCTGACCAAAAAAAACACAAAGACTCACATTTGCCAAAAACATCTTGATCCTGAGACTTTTGGGAAAATCAGGACGTGGATGACTTGTGTTTGTACTTGGGTCCATTTCTTCAGTATGTAATAGTGTTTGTGTTCAAAACATGAAGAAAACCTTAAAGAAGATGCAGTTTGTTGTCTGAACAATGTACAATGTTTGCACCTTGAGGCTACTGTTGTTGTGATTTGGAGTTATATAAATAAAACTGAATTAAATGAAACTGAAAGGATCCGGAAAGAACAAACTGGGGTGAAGCGTTGTCATCTTTCTTTACTGAGCAGCACTACAGAGTGCCTTTTTGATGGTGTGTTCAGTGTGAATGTTGGCTTTCGGCTCATTCATACTTTCCACATGCACTGCATATAACCCCTCTCACTGGGCTGGCTGGCGTTGCAGTATTGCAGTAATTCTATCCTTGTATAGAATATCCTTGTCACTTGTCATCAGTGTGTCCTGGATCCTCAGCAGCTGATGCACACCCTGTTAACCCGGGTGCCATCTGAGCCAGTATGGCTTTCATGCTCTGAGGCAGGCTTGGGTAGTATGGTGGGCCTTGACTGAGGACCTGGTCGTGCATTTTTTTTTAAAAAAGATGCCTGCGTGATCCTCGGGCTTGGGTTCTCTACTAAAGGTTTTTAAGGTTCAACACAGTATCTTAGCTGTTTCCTTTGACTGGACTCTTCTAGACAGTGACCTCTGAAGTTGTGCCTGGAATCTGTTTTGGGGCATAGCTCCTACTCCCCCTATTACCACTGGGACCACTTTGGACTGCATTGTCCACATCTGGTCCAGTTGTCCCTGATGCTTCTCTGTTTTCTCATGCTCCTTATTCCCGATGTCTCTGTCCACTGTGATTGGTCTTCTGCTCCTTGTCAGCCACCACTGTGTCTGGTTGGTTGTCCAACAACTCCTTGTCTGTCTGGAACCCACAAGACCTTTACTCTGTTGTTCCAAACCACCTTTGGTGGTGTTTTCCATTGGATTTGAGTCCATATGAGCACAGATGTTCCTGGACATTATCCCAGCCACTTGGTTGTGCCCCTGACTGTACACTATCCTGCTGCTATGTATTAGATAGTCTCTTAGTATTTAGACTCCAGGGCTCGCTGTGCTGTCCTGTAAGCTAGATATTTCAAGCCACTGGTAGAATGTCATGCACTTCCTCGAGCCATCTCAGGGGGGTCATCTTGCTGATATATAAGAGGATGAAATTCATCTTGGATTGTGGCACTCACTAATGCTTGCCATCACTCTTTCTGTTGCTCACACAGACTCAGTGAGTTAGACTTCAGGTGGAGACCATCCAGTGTAAGACGTTTTCATGGCTGATGGCTATTCCACCCCTGAATCTATATTTGCATCCACTCTTGCTGACTTAGGGGGTTGACATAATTTATAGAAGAAAGAATTTAAACGTTTACAAGGTTACAATGAAAAAATAATCACTGAAATAAAAATTCACTACTTTCCCAATAGTATTATCTCATCTGTCCTCACTTGAGCAACATCCCGTTCTTAATGCATTGGGTTTGATATGATGTTGGCCCACCCTTTGCAGCCATAACAGTTTCAACTCTTCCACAAGGTTGAGGAGTGTATTTCTGGGAACTTTTGACCACTCCTCCAGAAGAGTATTTTTGAGGTCAGACACTGATGTTGGACCAGAAGGCCTGGCTTACAGTCCCTTTTCTAATTCATCCCAAAGGTCTTCTTTCAGGTTTCAGGCAGGACTGTGTGCAGGCCAGTCCAGTTCTCCAACACCAGTCTCACGCATCCACGTTTTTATAGATCCTGCTTTGTAGACTGGAGCACATCCATGATGGAACAGGAAGGAGCCATCCCCTAACTGTTCCTACAAAACTGGGAGCATGAAATTGTCCAAAATGCCTTGGTATGTGAAGTATTAGGAGTTCATCTCAGTGGAACTAAGGAGCCGAACACACTCCTTGAAAACAACCCACAGCGTAATCCCCCCAAGGAATAGGATGTCAACCATCTCTGCTTAGTCAACAGGCTGACATCGCCCCTGTGCTCCTGATTGTGTTTCCTGCCTCTGAACTTCCTGGCTTTTTCTGGGCAGGTCGTTGCAGTGTCACGTAGAGCAGGGAGATGTCCATGAGAGTTGCCTGAATTCAATTTCAATTACATTCATTTTTATTTATATAGCACCACATCACAACAGCAGTTGCCTCAAGGCGCTTTATATTGTACAGTAGATCGCACAATAATACATACAGAGAAAAACCCAACAATCACGTGACCTCCTGTGAGCAAGCACTTGGGCGACAGCGGGAAGCAAAAACTCCCTTTTAACAGGAAGAAATCTCCGGCAGAACCAGGTTCAGGGAGGGGCGGGGCCATCTGCTGTGACCGGTTGGGGTGAGAGAAGGAAGACAGGATAAAGACATGCTGTGGAAGAGTGACAGAGGTTAATAACAGATATGATTCAATGCAGAGAGGTCTGTTAATACATAGTGTGTGAAAAAGGTGACTGAAAAGAAAAAACTCAATGCATCATGGGAATTCCCCGGCAGCCTACGTCTACTGCAGCATAACTAAGGGAGGATTCAGGGTCACCTGATCCAGCCCTAACTATATGCTTTAGCAAAAAGTAAGGGTTAAAGCCTAATCTTAAAGGTAGAGATAGCGTCTGTCTCCTGAATCCAAACTGGAAGCTGGTTCCACAGAAGAGGGGCCTGAAAACTGAAGGCTCTGCCTCCCATTCTACTTT
>NW_005187967.1:27970-29310 GCF_000239375.1 Pundamilia nyererei
CCTCCCATTCTACTTTTAAATACTCTAGGAACAACAAGTAGGCCTGCAGAGCGAGAGCAAAGTGCTCTAATAGGGTGATATGGTACTACAAGGTCCTTAACCCTGGAGAACCCATGGGGTCAAATTTGACCCCGCAGTTTCTCCAGGGTTAAGATAAGATGGGGCCTGATTATTTCAGACCTTGTATGTGAGGAGCAGGATTTTGAATTCTGGATTTAACAGGGAGCCAATGAAGGGAAGCCAATACAGGAGAAATCTGCTCTTGGTGCAGCATTTTGGATTAACTGAAGGCTTTTCAGGGAGTTTTTAGGACTTCCTGATAATAATGAATTACAGTAGTCCAGCCTGGAAGTAATAAATGCGTGAACTAGTTTTTCAGCATCACTCTGAGACAGGATATTTTTAATTTCAGAGATGTTGCACAAATGGAAGAAAGCAGTTGTTGGAGTCAAATTGTTAAATGTTGTCATTGTGTTACTTAAATTTGTAAGTCTTAGTTCAAGCAGCATGATCAAAGACATTCCTTTGTTTCTGACCACCTCCCCAGCCAGTTTGTGTTTTATTATGGGACATCCTATGTGAGGGTTCTGTTTTCTTGTTTAGTAAACTTCCAGCTTTATGACCCTTTTGTAGGCAGGAGGTCACACAAACGCACCCCCAAAACACGCAGTGTTTTAACCTTTTGTGACCATAGGGGTTTTTTTTTTACAATGAGTGGTGCTTGTGTTCTCAGAATAAAAGGCTGCAAGGAAGGCTGTTCATTTGAAGTTGGCTAGGAGACAGGTGAGGAGTGTTCAGCTCCAAGAGCCTGGTTCTGACCAGCTAGCAAGTAAAAACCCGGTTAAAGATATTTGTCTTGCTTCCTTGTCGTTAACGGGAATAAGTTTCTAAACCAGCGGGGCCTTGTTTAATATGAGCATTGAAGAACATGTCCTGGTCAAAAATGACTCCAAGGTTCCTCACAGCGTTACTGGAGGCCAAGGTAATGCCATCCAGAGTAAGAATCTGGTTAGATACCATATTTCTAAGATTTTCAGGGCAGAGTACAATAACCTCAGTTTGATCTGAATTAAGAAGCAGAAAGTTAGCGGCCTAACTCATTGGTGTGTGTTATCTGGCTTCATGGACAGATAGAGCTGGGTGTCATCTGCATAGCAGTGAAAATGTATGCTATGTCTTCTAATGATGCTGCCTAAGGGAAGCATGTATAATGTAAACAGAATTGGTCCTAGCACTGAACCTTGTGGAACTCTATAATTAACCTCAGTGTGTGAAGAGGACTCTCCATTTACATGCACAAACTGGAGTCTATTAGATAGATATGATACAAACCACTGCAG
>NW_005187967.1:51885-54806 GCF_000239375.1 Pundamilia nyererei
AGACCTCACACCGAGCACATCTACTGCGGGTGGGTTGCCTGTTATCGGACCCGGAGTTAGCAACATTCCCCCAAAAACACGAAGAGGAGAGTCCTGGCCCCTAGCCCAGTGTAGCAGAAATGATGAGGATGATGATGCAGCAGCAGCTGTTCTTCTCTGCGTGAGTAGCTTAATGTTGTTCGTGTGTAATTTACGTTGATAAGGCTAAACACGTTATTACATTAATGCATGCAAGGTGAATTAGCAAACACCGTCGTAGTTACATGCGGCTGTCTTCTTGTTTGATAGAGTGATACCATATATGCCCTATAGCTGCAGAAAAGGCTAACATTGTTACCTTTATACAAAAAAACCCCCAGCTAAACATGAGAGGTTTGTGTTTTCCATTGTTTAAGCACCGGTTCCAACCAAAGGAGGTATGTTGTATCAACAGAAAAGGCTAACTTGGTTATCATTTTGCAGAAAAAAAGAGACTTCTAAAAATAAAAACATAAGAGGTTTTTGGACAAAGTTTGTGTTCTCCATTGTTTAAGCACCGGCACCGTTTCAAAAGTACCGGTTTGGCACCGGTATCGGATAAAACCTAAACGATACCCATCCCTAGTCAGGTGAGAGGTACAACAGTGAGTCTACTTCCATTTGAAACACAAACATTGCATTTCAGCTGGTGGTATTTGGGATCTTGTCAAAGTTGAAGTGCTCTGTAGGTACCAGTCATGTTACCATCATGTTTGTTTTTAGTTCATTACTGTGACTGTTAGCATTTATGTTGCTCCATCTTTTGTGTGATGACTAAATATAGTTAAACCCTCACATAGCACATGCGCTACACACATCCTTATATCCCTCCTACCCTCCTATTCCACTCATTGTTTCCAGTATTCTGTCTCCTCGTCCTTATCTGTCTTGTTCAATGTCTGTGCTGTTTTATGAAATAAATAAATAAATAAATGATTGGCCTGTAGATCTATCCGTGCATCTGTGAAAAGAAAAAGATCAGCGGGTTCAACTCAAAGTCATTTCTCCATGACAGTGCCATTTATTCGTTTCATATGCATTCATCAATGACACTGCATTCTAACAAGTGTCACCAAACACTGTTCCCTTATTAACCCTGACTGTATGAGTGCTACAAATACCAGTGTTGGTCATGAGTGCTGAGCAGTAACCCTGACCCAAATGCACTCGTCCTGGGGTTGATTACTGGTGGTTTTCTTGGCTCTCCGCTCAGCTGTGTGGGCTGCAGCTCTTACACAACAACAGACAAAAAAAGCAACCAAAGTTTAGAAACATAACACTTGGAGCTGAAAACTGGAGGATATACCCCCCCCCCCCCCCCACACACACACACACACACACACCAACCTGACGCACACACTCACGCACATGCTCAGACACACAAACACAGAGTTAACAGTTGTGGCTGTCAAATTGTCACACATGGATGAAGAGTGGGAGGAGAAAAGAAGTCATATTGCCTGCAGCAGCAGCAGAAAGCTGGGACGAGCCTTTGATCTGTGACGACGGTGGAATTTCAGTGGAAGTTTTATTCATAGGCAGCTGGTTACATAATAGCAGAAGAACCGAAGCATGCCTGGCATCACAAGTTAAACCTCCTCTCCTCCTGATTTGTAATATCGGGCCGTATCAATAGAACTTATCCTTAACTTACATTTTTCTTTTTCGTTTAACCCCGAGTTTACCTACTTTTTAAAAAAATGTTTTCTTTTTCAAACTTGGGTGTTACTGTTGATCTTTTGGGATAGAATATGAAACTGTGATGTGGCCACTGTGACAGCTGCCATTTGTTTATTCTAAAGTCACACTGGAGAAAACCGGGATCGAAGACCACAGCTCAACCAAAACAACTGCAACTGTGTGCAATCAACTTGAGATCTGTTCACCTTTGAAATGGTTGCTTGAAAAACTGTAACAAGGGCTATGAACACTCACAGAGTGACTCTGACCTGTAAAATAGATAAAATGGGATCGAGACAGTCAGTGGTAATTACATGCACATGAAATGATTTTGGTGTCTAGCCACAACCTCACAGATTTGGAATAGATTACTAGGTCACTATAGTGACATATTTGCTGCCAAATGAAATTGTAAATGACGCTCAGATTGCTTTTTTTAGGAATATAACCAGAATACAGCGAGTTGGCAACCAGCTGAGTCGTGTCCCCAAGGAGATGCATCAGAGACAAAGTCTGGTTCATTGGTGCAGAATGCCTCAGACTGACTGCTGTGTGTTTGCAATATGTCTGCTGTAATACATTCGATGACAGTTGTTTGTCTTGCAGTTTATAGACAGCAAATATCACTTTCTGAATAGCAGTCACTATTCATGACTGTTTGGAGACAGGTGACCTGGCAAAACAAAATGATCATTAGGAGATTGGACACTCAGCCTCTGGGTGACCTGCTGACCACCACAACTACTCGCTATTGATTACTAAATGTGAAAACAATTCAACACAGTAACTGAGGAACCACTGATTTTTCCTTGTTACAAGAAGGTTTACAGTTTTTCTATATATTTTTACACAATTGATTTCCTGTTTTGAAGAATACTTTAGTCTTCTTTTCAAATTTAACAGGACCATAGTTTATAAAATGAGAATCCTTTAGTAATGATTGTGACTTGAAACTACTAACTGAAGTCTACTAACAGGAAAGTGTTAGTTGAGCTCACAGATCCACAGGGTGCCAAGGATCAAGAGGCAGCACCTGTACACTGGTACCGATATCTGGATGACACCCGGTCAAAATCCAAACACAACAGGTAAAAGCCTTCAGAGTTCACATCAGCTCGGATTATAGAAACATCACCAGAGAAAATATATTTGAAAATAATTTGCTGTTTCTGAAATGTGCTGCACACAGAGGAGGCTGGAAGCCTCAGCATTAAACTTTACCA
>NW_005187967.1:54864-60455 GCF_000239375.1 Pundamilia nyererei
CTCTGGAATACAAACTTGGGGTGATCGGGACCCGAGCAGAATATGTTCCCTCTAAGACAAATGGGAAAGAAAAGGAACACATATGGGTAAAGCTCATAAAACACGTGGCCTTCATCAAATCAGTGAAGGTGCACGGTCAGAGGTCAGACACCAACGGAAGGACAAACAGAACAACACTGTCATCTCTTATGCAGCAGGTTTATCAGAGAAACTCGGCAGAGTTTTCTCCAAGCACGAATGAATTGCATTAACAGGTCACGTGACCTGTTAAGGGAATCTCTACCACTTTTCATCATGTGACCTGTTAAGGTCCCATGGTGGGGTAAGGCAAGCTCTCATACATTTTCAGCACATTGGCTCAAGTAATGAGACACATGGTCAACAGTGGGTCAACAACTCCCACTAGGGTTTAAATACCTGAGAATCTCTACCACTTTCTTTCAATCGCTTTCTTTCCAAGTGTAACCGGGCCATAAATTACATATTGTTATAATTACACAAAACGTGTTCTAGACCCAAAACCGTTCCTGTTATACCTGACTGTTAGGACCTTCAAGCCTGTAGTTATGTTCATTATCAGTTGGAGCCCCTCCTCATTGCTCTTCTTCTTCTTTGGTGCAACCCTATAAATACAGTGTACCCCTTTGGCCTCTCCCCTTTTCTACAGTTCCCCTGTGGGAGAGGTGGGTGTCATTTCTTTCCAGACACTGTACAACACACATATAATGTATATTTAGCCACCCTGATATTTCTGATTGTGTGTCTTTAGTTCAATTATTGTTATCATTTTGCCTGTCTTTGCTAGATGCTGTAAATGTGTAGTAGGTGCGTGCCACATATGTGTTATAGGCACAGTTAATGCTAGCATGAATAGATAATTCTGGGTAGCTTGGGAGTTGTGGTGGATTGAGCTAACCCTCTTCCCTACTGTTTGCATTTGGTTGTAAGAGCTGGAGTGGGCAAGTTAATGACTTGGAGGTCTTTGTTTCTTTTACTTTTCATTGTCAGACACAACGCAGGAACACACCGGTTTCACAAGGTCCTCAAACTACCATGACCTGGATGACTCGGACCTACACGGACATATTCTCATAGATTTCTGTACAACCAAAATGGGTTTTTTGCAACCAAAGGAGTTGTCCCATCCATAATACAGCTTTAAGGCACGATGCATTGTATTCTCTTCTATACAGTTTTCGTCTGTGTTTATCAGTTGAGTTAGAATTGAATTCAGTTTCATTGACAAGCCAGAGCCATGAGAGCATTTTATGACACTGGACAGGATGAAAATCTCTTGACTGGTTTCAGTGAGTAAAGATAGCAGGCAATGACTGAGCTATAATATATATATTTCTATAATATATATATATATTTCTATAATATATATATTATAGAAATATATTATATAAATATATATATATTTATATAATATATATATTTTCTCTTAGAGTTCAGTGTCTACACGGCATATTTCACATGAGGTCGTTTTTACTCCGTGGGTCATGTAAAGTCCTCATTTTCTCATTGTCCACCACCATTGTAGAGAACCAGGGAAATGAAATGTGGCATTAAGTGAGACCAGATGAACACCTCCCACCCCAACCCCCAACCCCATCCTGCACATCCAGCAGGGACACGTTCCCTTGATTTATGTTAGGAGAACAGCGTGAGCAGCATATGGGCGGCCTAAAAGACAAAAAGCTGAGCGGGAACAGCCACAGCTCTTTGATGTCTGTCTGAAACATCCCAGCTTCCAGAAATGAGACATGAAGTGAAACAAGCCGTGGAGAAAACGCTCCCCTCACCTCAGCTCTCTCTCTCCTTATTTACGGTACCAGACTGTAGGAAATGATCAGAGCAGGAGACTGGCTGGTTGGCTTCAACCTCCAGCACAATTAGAAACACATGTATTCACTTCCTCCAGATAAAATACCGCGGAGAGGGGAGAATAGAAAAATGGCGTGAGAGTTTGTTTACACACAGCAGCAACACATTGTCATAGTATTAGAAACAACACGTCTAAGTTATTCTGTACAATGGCCCAGTTTCTTCTTTTTGTGGCAAAACTGTCAGAGCACGTTGGCTCTAAAGCCAATTTAATGCTTTAAAATGTATTTTAAAAAGGAATCTATCTAACAAATTTAGTTATTATTAAAATGCCAGAGACTGCAGCTCTGACACACTGATGGGGTTAAATAAAGTTAGCTCCATAACTCATTTTTCTTTTTATACCATCACAATGTATTTCAAATCAAACGGTCAAGATGTGGTTGAAGTGCAGACTATCAGCTTTATATCACTTTTTAACAAAAATACTGCATCAACTCGTTAGGAAGTACCGTTATTACACACACACAAAGTGACTGTGCAAGTGACTAACAAATGTTTTCATGACCAGGATGGGCCTGTTTCCAAAGTAAGTAAATAAGAGATCTGGAAGTGACTCCATGTGTTAAACTTACAGTTAGAGAATAGAATAGAATTGTTGGAGCTCTATCTCATCCACAGCAGTTTCATTGGCATACTACACGATGACACTAGTTGGGCATGTTGTTGTACAGTTATAGAGCTACAGGCGTCCAGTAGGGTAGCTGAGAATGTGGCCCTGCAGAGATCTGGTGCTGAGTGACAGTTGAGGGGAGAGGTGGAGGCCTGACAGGTTGGGGCTGGTTGGTGGAGAAAGCTTAGATCCGGGAGCGGGTGTGAAGGGTAATGCAAACTGATAGGGGTTGACAGAGGTGTGGACTCGAGTCACATGACTTGGACTCATTCATTTTATGACTTGACAAAATAGGCTACGTCCACACTAATCTTTTGCTGAAAATGATACGTTTTCCATAAGCGAAAACGCCGTCTCAGTGTGGACGGGAGATGAAACGGAGAGAAAACGATGCGTTTTCGTTTGAAAACTCCTTCATCTCCTTTAACAGAGTGGAACCCGTTGAACAAGATGGTGGACATCTAGAAGCCTTTCGGAGAAGAAACAGATTTGACACAAGGTGAGAAAATAGTCACGATCAGTGATGTTGTTCCATCCATGCTGTCCCTAAATCACCACCTGGAGAAACTGAAGCTTCAAGTCTGTTTCCTGAAGGGTCTGGTCAGGAGTCTCCAAGCGTCTGTGAACAAAAGATTTCTTGGAATCTTTATCGTGTGCGAATGGCTAGAGCAGAAGATCACTGCCCCCTCAGATCCAGTGTACCTCAAAGCAGCTGCTTTGGATCCTTCAGTTTCTCTGTTACGGGTGGAACACCATGTGTTGGGCTGTCGGGACATAAAGATAGAGGTGGCACAAAAAGTTAAAGGTAGAGACTAAATTTAGTGTGTATTTTTTTCTGTATTTTTTTGTCTAAAATTCTAATAAGGGCTCTTTTGCTGTTGTTGATTTGTTTTGTCAGATCTGATCCTGCAAGATGCTGCAGATCCTGCAAATCTGTGACTCCTGGTGAGGAACATCAGAGGACTGTGAAGACGGAGGACTCTGCTGCTTCCTGTAAGAGGCCGAAGAAGGATGCAGGGACTAGTCCAGTGCTGCAGCTAAGTCACTACCTGGATACTGCTGATGGATAGAGCACCCTCTTGTTCTTCCTTCACTGTTTCATGTGGCCACCAGAGTTTTGGCAGTGCCTGCATGTAGAGCTGCTGTGGAGCGAGTTTTCAGCTATGGCAGCATCATTTTATGGCCTCATCGTGCACAAATGACTGACAGACTTTTGGATGGTTTGGTCTTTTGGAAATGCAACGCAGAATAGTTAACTGAAATGACTTAAAGTGCACATTCCTGTGCATTCAGGTTCTGCTTTTGTATTTTTCATTTAATGTTTATTCTGTGAAATTATAGTTTAAAGGAAGACTATTCTTGCAGCTAAGTTTAACTGAGCTGACCAATATAGAGGTGCAATTTCAGAATGACTTTGTGTATATTTTGTGGGTTGAGTCACACCTGTTTCATCATGTGTTGAGATAAATACAGATATAAAAAAGAACACATGGTCTGTTACTTACATTTAACATATACCTGCAACATTGTTAAAAGAAAAAAGACTTGAAATTCAAAGTTTCAGACTTGACTTGCGATGTGTCAATCCAGACCCAAGGACAAAGACTTGAGACTTGCAAACAGTGACTTGGTCCCACCTTTGGGAGTCGAGAGAGGAGGGCAGGCATTCTCTGATGTACTGAGAAACTATCTGCTCTTCACTCCATGACTACAGACGGTGATAGGTGCAGGGGGTGCAGGGAGGGGTGGTCTCAAACTGGGCAAAGAACTTCAGGACTACTTAGTAGAAACAAGTAGAACGTTTCAGGTGTGTTTTGGACAATTCCAGTCTGTTTCCACAGTTTCACACACCACTCCTTGTGTCTGTCAGGCTCCAACTGCTCCAGGTGCACAATTAGATCCACCCACTGAATCAGCTTTGCTGGCCCCACTCACCTAGTTGCCATGATCCACTCCATCGGAGCCCCCTGAGCGTGTGTGTTTGTGAAAGGAACTAGGGAAGGAAAGCAAAGTGTGGCTGACTTCTCCATCAATTTTTGGATTCTGGTGGTGGAGAAGACAGAGCTCTTCAGGGCGCATTCCTCTATCAATTAAATGACAATATCACAAGTGAGTTAGCAACCAAAGAATTTTATGAGACCCTTGATCAGACTTGTTTCCAATGTCATCTATTTAGATGACCACACGAGTAAACACCAAAGCTGCAGGACCCACCAGGTTCAGGAAATTTCACCTCGCAGGACTTCAGCTTCCCTTGGGACCATTACAGTGGAGCATTCTGCCGTTTATCCCCTGCAGAATGGAACTAGGACATAGAGGACTGGGAGCAGCTGCCAATCAAGGTAGCTTTAGTGGTATGGAGGCACTGGCTCGAGGGGGCAGAACATCCTTTTGTTGTTTGTACAGATCAGAAAAACTTGGCTTAAATTCAAACTGATAAGTGTTTATAAAATGCACGTCCAGTCTGATGGTACTTGTTTTTTGCTTGCTTTAATTTCAACACCAAGCCGGAGGGCCTCTCTCGCCAGTTCTCTACCCCAGATGCTCCCATTGAAAAAGAACCCATCCTTCTTTCATGCTTTAGTGTTGGGTCCCTTACCTATGAGATTAAGTCATCCATACAGCACAGCAGAACGAGCCTGATCCAGAGAGTGGCCCACATAACCGCTTGATCATTCTATCATCAGTCTAGGTACTGTGCTAACTGAGGTCTAAGATATGTCATCCTGGAGTCCAGCAGATCATTAGCTTTCTGCAGAGACTGTTTTGGTGGCTGTCTCTAGATCAGTGTTTTCCAATCACTGCACCACACACAGGGTTGGGATTATACCCACACCGATGTGGGACATAAGAGTGCCGTGAGAATTCTTCAAAAAAAAAAAAGTGAAGTGAAGATTGTGTTATCTGGCTTCATGGATAGATAGAGCTGGGTGTCATCTGCATAGCAGTGTAAATGTATGCTATGTCTTCTAATGATGCTGCCTAAGGGAAGCATGTATAATGTAAAAAGAATTGGTCCTAGCACTGAACCCTGTGGAACTCCATTATTAACCTCAGTGTGTGAAGAGGACTCTCCATTTACATGCACAAA
>NW_005187967.1:62319-82475 GCF_000239375.1 Pundamilia nyererei
TTGCAGCACCGCAAAACGTTCATTCTCCGGTTCCAATACCTTCTTGTTTTTTCTTTGCCGCACAAAAAAGGAATGTACAAAACAAAAGGAGAACAATGCCGGTCCGTACAAAGACAGACTCGACGAAAAGACAAAGAAAAGATACGAGGAAAAAAATCAAAGGAGTGAAAGGGTCAGACCCTTACGAGCACACAGAGTGGACAAAAGACGTTAGCGTGCTGCCCAACTTTCACCATGCTCAGATTTATAATCATACGGTTCTTGGAGTGAGTGCATACACTTGTGAAGTTTAGTAACTTCAGGTCACTGCAACAAGCCCAGGAACAGTTTACCGACGGATGGGTGCAGGACCTTGAAATGCACCGTGTAGAACGAAAGACCATCATACGAACAGAGGTAAGTTTTATACACAGGATGATGTATAAGAGTGGAGGGAGG
Source organism: Pundamilia nyererei (assembly GCF_000239375.1). Lineage (NCBI taxonomy): Eukaryota > Metazoa > Chordata > Actinopteri > Cichliformes > Cichlidae > Pundamilia > Pundamilia nyererei. The sequence continues at coordinate 62,758 of NW_005187967.1, forward strand.
TACACACAGGTGGACTACATCTTTGAAGAAAGCCAACTATCAGAGCTGAAGAAAGGGATGCCTAAGAGTACAGCAGCTGCCCAGACCTCCCAGCTGTCTTCCACTGGAACAATGGGATATTTGTGAATATCCCCTGGCACACATCTGATTCCCACTCATTTAACTTCCAGAAAAAGCCCCCAGCTGAACCAGGGTTGGATGGAGTCCACCATAGCCAATAGGATGAGCCGGTGACACTGAACAGCTGACCTAGGCACCCACGCCTCCAGCACTACTGCCCCAACATTCATGTGGCTCCCAGTGAGTGGGGCAAAGTGTCCATAGCCACCAGGACCAGAAAAGAAAACACAGGCAAAAAAAGGGATTAGATACAGAAAATGGCCGCTGGCCCAGTTAGGGAAGCACCATGAAGCCTCCTGGATGCAGCTGGATGCGGCTGCTCCTGTACGTACCCGATAGTGATAACTCAAGTTTAGCACTGGCATGTCATCAAGGTCTGTTCAGGGCTGGGCTTTCATCAATCTGTGAAGTTTGGGCACATTAAACAAGAGTACTTTCATTCTTCATGGCAAAACATTGAAATTTGCCTTGCCACCAGGTTCACGGTCATTTGCGAAAACTTACAGTTTTCAATGTAACATACGACCAACTTTTTCAGGCTTCCTCACCAAATTTGAGATTTCTTGGGTCATTCACTTGCTGTACCTCAAAGTGTAAAACATGTAGTTTTATGTTTTTCCACCAGGTGGCGCTGTGCCCATTTTCAAATGTTGTATTGAAATGTAAAAGCCAGTCATTATCACATGTGAAAAGTTTGGTCCGGATTGGACGATGTATGTGTGATTGACAGAAAATTATAATTTATCATTGAATTTCACTTTGGCGCCATGGAAACGCCCCACGATACAAACTGTAGTTTACACTGATTAATTATAAAATCCATCAAAATCAATGCATAGGGTGGCGCTCTAGAGCCGTTTTAAAACATCCATGTCCAAAACCAATGAAACACATACATTTACACATGTGTGTCCAACGTTTCAAGACTTTTTGAGCATGTTTAGCGTGACTAATTCGAGTAATTATTATTACACGGATACAATGGATCCTCCACACTTTTAGTGCCCTAATTATTCCAGTTTGTCTCGCAGGGATTTTTCCTGCTTTAAAGTAGGGCATGGCATAAGTTTGCTATGGAATTAACATATTTTGCTTAAATTTCAAAATATCTTTTTCTTAGTCTCCTTTGAAAGTCATCTTCATAATTTTATTTTGCACATAGGATCTAAATCAGGTTACAATACAAAACATCTTATTCATTCAGCCGTGTGGAGAGCAGTCTAAAAGAAGCCTCAGGAAAACCCCGTGACTCCTCAATACACAAATGACATAAACAGATTTTAGCGTTACTTGTGAAAGTGTAGATAAGAGGAAGCATGCTGATGTTAGCAGATCAAATATAGAACTGCCTGGAGGCGAGGGTGGAGGATCAAAGGTCGGCTCTGATTTTAAAAACAAACTAAATATTAAGCAAGCAAGGATGAAAGTGCTGAGCAGCTGTTACACATTTAACAGAGGAAGGCTGGCAGGGAAGCGGCTCTTCCCCTTCTTTAAGTGGCCCTGTGCTGCTGTGGGGAATATTTAATTACAAAGCAGATCTGAGGAAGAAGATCCAGGCCTTCCAAACACAGCCAAGAGCCCAGCTCCGCCCTGCACAGCACAAACCACAGTGTACTTAAAAGTTAATGCTCAAAGCTAAGGCTAAACAGAGGGCTGGAAGGATGGGAGTGTTCCCCTTTAAAAAGCACATCTCCGAGACATTAGCCCAAAAGCAGATTAAAAAACAAGGAAGGGTAAATTTGACAAAAGAAAAATGGGATGCTCCTTGGATCAGGGAAAGTGTGATTTTCTCTTTGTGAAAGCTTATGATCAAAATGAATGTTTAAACATGATTAGCAACATGGATGACCTAACCCAGGATGATATAGTTAACCAGACTTTATTAATTATTATGTCTTTGTAATGTCTTTGAAATGTTTAACTATAATTAATGAGGTTTGTATCGAGGCAGAAAGACTTTATTTATCCCCAAGGGGCAATTAACAATTAACAGTGAGCTTGTCACTCTCCAAAAATATGTTGTAATTAAAATTGGGAACTTAAATACTTCAATAAATTAACATTAAATGGTGGATAATAAGGTGGCAGAGGTGTTGAAACAGCAGGTACAGCACAGCACCAGCGGTGAGTGAGTAATATTTCTTTAGATTTTATTTATATATCATACAAGTTGCCTTAACCCTCCTGTTATGTTAGTTTCCAGGAACACCAATTATGCTCCTGGGTTAATTTGACCCGGGGCAAATTTACTCATCCAAAAGTGTCAGAAACACTGGCATTGATTATTTTACAATTTTCTTTTATAATTTTGATTTTTTTCATTTTCTGTAGTGATGCAGATGACATGTGACATCTCTTCTGTTCTGGGTCAATCTGACCCGCAACATAACAGGAGGGTTAAGGTGCTTAGTACTGAAAGGTAACAGTAATATTCTGTACAGTTGTGTACTGTATTTATTCTTATTGTATTCTAATTTTTGCCTCATAACTTTTGCACTGTCCACTTCCTGCTGTGACAAAACAAATTTCCCACGTGTGGGACTAATAAAGGTTATCTTATCTTATCTTAATAATGTTAGAGGAAACCTCGAAAATCAAAATCTGTCACTTGGCGACAGTGGGAAGGAAAAACTCCCTTTTTCACAGGAAGAAACCTCCGGCAGAACCAGGCTCAGGGAGGGGCGGGGCCATCTGCTGCGACCAGTTTGGGAGAGGAGAGAAGAATAAAGCGGGAGCACAGGGAGACGGACAAAAGACAACTGTGGGACAGAGAAGACATAATTTAATGAGCTGCATTAGCAGTGTATAAACAGATACAGAGTTCATCATGGGAAGTCTTCAAGCCTTATTTGAAAAGGAAAGTTTTAACCCGTATCCAAACTGGGAGCTGGCTCTGCCTCCCATTCTACTTACAGAAACTCACAAGTCTCCTCTGAATGACACAGCTCTCCTTTGTCCTTTAATTTGTGTGTGTTTTCAACCTGCAGAGACTTTTCTGTATCTCTGCAGGGTGATGTCATCAATATCACATTTGGTTGGCTCCCTGTGCTTTGTAATAAAAGTGCCAGATAAGGTGCGTACTGCCTCTAAACACAGCTCTACTGTAAAACTCCCTCTCCAGCCAGGAAACAGTCCAGCCTGCTGTTCCCAGGTTATAAAGTTTCAGCATTAATAAAAGAGATTGCCTCCCCCTCCCCCCTCAGTGTGGCCTTTACTTCCTGCCAGTTCATTGACGTGGCAAATCCAACATCCCCTCTGTTTACTTTCCAGCAGGGATATCCAGGCAACAGAGTTGCGGCTCTGAGAACTAGCTGCTATATTTGGGCTTTGCTCTGTAAACCTCTTTTCCAGATACAGAGTCAACATAACACTGTGTTCCTTTCTTGGTGCTCACTGCTGGGTGTTTGCTGATTAAAGGCACAGGATCCTTTGGTGGATCAAACAGCAGCTGCACTCTCTAAAATTAGATGGCAGTGTCTATCTGCAACCTCAGGAAACATCACACACCTTTCACATCTTCATCTCTCTCACTATCTTCTTTTTCTGCTGTGTAGTAGAAACTTTTGGGGATTTTGGGGCTGCAAGATTCAAATGAAGTGAAACCAAAGAAAAGTAACTGTTGTGGCACTAACAAGCTTATTTATTTAGAGTTACATCGATCCAAACGATGACTGTCAGCAAAAACAAAGTATTTTAGAAAACTGCTAATTGTTAAGTTAATTGATGATTCTTAAACTAGCTGTGGGTGTGTTAGTAAGATGGACAAAGCTCTTGCAGTGCCATGTAAACAACTCAATTCTCTTCATATAGTGCCAACTATTTACACTGACAGTTGCCTGAGTGAATGAGCTGTAAAAGCACTTTGGATGCTGAGTGAGACTGGTCACTTTCCATTTGTGTTTCCACAGAAAAAACTCCACCTGAAAAAACCTGAGCACACACATTCCACCCCTTTTATGATTTTGACAGGTTTTACAGATGCTATGTTAAACTTTGGGAGTTTAAATCTATTGTTGGTTTCTAACACACTTGATTATCTAAAGATAAAGTTCTAGCAAAGTGAAATTTTTAACTAGACAGCTGATCCCATGTGCATGTAGTTACTTGTATGCAAATATCATGCAGCAGTAATAATCATTCAACTATTGAAAAACATACAGAACTGATTCTACTTACATGTATTTCTTGGGAAGTGAAAGTCTGCTGTAAGCACTGGAGTACTTCAAAGCTCTATTCTCGGTCTTCTTTAGTTTTTTTTTTAGCTATATACTTTCACTTGGCTACAAACTAACACGTGGCACATTTTATAACCCAGGTTATAAAACCTTGGTGTTATTACTTCATTATCCGTAACCTGTATTACCCTGCAATCTATGTGGACTAAACTGTATACAAATATGAATTAGTAAATCTATGTCAAATTTAGTGAGGGTAGAAAACGTTTCACCAGAGAGGTCTATAAGTTTTAATGTTGAGCTTTACTATTGATTCACATCTATCTTCTCAGAAAGATGATGTTGTCTTCATTGTTGATCCTTTTCAGGCAACTAATCACAACTGTGTTCATTTTTTGTGTGGGTGGACAACTTTAGCTACAGGCTAATGTTGACAAGCTAGTAACAAGAAATGTTTATATGCAAGAAATACGACCAGAAACCATTTCTGAAAGGCTGTGATCTTCTCTAGTGGATATCAGTGCATGGACTTGTAAAAACTTGCAAAACACATTAATAACCAAGAAAAACGAAGTCAAACTTCTAAACACTGTGTTGTTTAGAAGTTTGGTGACCAACCTTTCTCTGGAATGATGGGGAAGAGGTTGTGAAGTATGTTTGCTTTTGCATGGTGATTGAGCTGCAGTGGTTTAGTGCATTGCTAATTATTACTTGTTTGCTTTTCCTAAATTTTACCAAGTAAAAATCGCCAAACACCAACTAAAAAAAAAGAAAAGAAAAACAAAGACAAAAGTTTGACTTGTGGAAAAACTACAACAAAACTGTCTTTTCTGACACAAATGTCTTCAGATGTTTTTGCTGATTCTACAAATTGACGTCACATTTCTTCTGACCTTTATTCTAACTTTTATTTGTGTCATTAGTTTCTTACGTCTTACATTAGCATTTCTGTTTTACCTTTAGTATTTATATGTATTCTTATTTTCTTAATCTAAATGTTTGTTTTCATGCATGTTTTTCACTAATACCAAAGATGAAGAAAAGGTTTACCTGAAATGGCAGCCTGGGCTGGAAAAACGCAGCACAGCAGAAGAAAGAAACGGAAGAATTCAGGCCTTTATTTTGACAGAACACAATGTATGTGTGTGCCACGAGGTAAGGATGTGGGGGTGGTCTGTAATGCCCCAGGGTACACAGGAAAGTGCTGATGCGGTGGGGGCCTGACCAACGAATTGTGTGACAGCAGCATGTTGGTCTAAGCTCGGGTCATTTTTCACGCGGGGACTGATTGACCTTTTGAACAGCATTAGGATCTGGACACAGTCTAAATGAAGAGAGGCCCCAGCCCTGGATGTACAAACAACTCATTTGGACACAATGACCCTGGAGCACATGGTTAACCCAAGCTCACCCTAAAGCCAGCACAGCACATCAGCATGGGGTTGATGTCAACACTTACTGCTAATATTTAGCTGCTAGTTGACAAAATTAGGCAACTAGCAAGGACCGAGTTCTCAGAGAACTGGACGTTTAAAATTAAAGTTTTTAAAAATTATTTTCAGTTGCTGCTCCACAGAATTACTACAAAACTACTTTTGTTCATTTTATTATTTCACCTGTGTGAGTGAATACAAATGCAAGCTATTATACACATGACATTTAGAAATGCTGCTTTCCTCTCTGGGCCTTGGGCTGAGGCAAACTGTCTCACAGACAGACGTATTGGTTAATTGGTGGGTAACGGAATAATATCATACTGGAATTATACTCACCAAAACTGAAGCACAAACTTCTTGCAAGATAATTACTTTAAAAACGCTTCAAAAAGTTCACCAGCAGCAAAAAATACAATTAAGAGATCCACTACAGTGAAAAATCCAACAAGTGGTGAGGCCTAGTAGACAGAAACACTGTCGCTTGAAGCAGATACCCCCCTCTCTATAAGCTTCAACTGTATCCCAGTAGATACGTTATGAAATAACATTCAGTTGCTATGAAGGGGTAAGCTATCTGTGGAGCCCCAAGAAGCCTTTTGTAGCAGTGTGTACATGCTTTTTTAAAGTAAAATTGGTCATTTTAACATAAGAGTCAGCGGATCAAGACCCACATGGCTACCCTCAAATGAGAAGAAATTGGTTAGGTTGTTCAGAAACTATCAAGCCTCAAGCCTGCCGGAACACCAGCAGCACTGTTCACAGTGAAGTCAGGACCGAGGACGTAGGGACCAGGAACGAAGCTCCGCTCCTTCAAACTACACTAATATTTGCCGTTGCCCACATAGACAAGCTAACTACCTTACGGACAAAGATGGAACTGTTTGGCCACAATGACAAGAGATAAGTTTGGAGGAGTAAAGTTGAAGCTTTGAAACCCAAGAACACTGTATAAACTGTCAAGGATGGTGGTGGCAGCATCATGCTTGGGGTATGTACTGCTGCCAGTGGCACTGGTACGCTGCACAAAGTAGATGGAATACTGGAAGGTTACCTTCGAATTCTTCAGCTTCACCTTAAATGTGCAGTTTGAGACTTGGGATACAATGAGAAGTTCCAACGGGACAATGATACCAAATACACATTAAAGATGGTTTTGGAAAGGATAAAGCAGGCTAACATTAAGCTTCTGGAATGGAATTCCCAAAATCTTGACCTCAACCCTGTTGAAAGTAGGGCTGAGCTGGCTCGAACCAAGAAACCAACCACTTTAAAATGAACTCTAACAACTCCGTCGAGAGGAGTGGTCAAATATCCAGCAAAAATTATGCTAAAAGCTTTTCACCATGACTCATGTTTTTTGAAGTCATTAAACATGAATGCTGTACAATCATTTCACGCTGGAAAACAACAGTTTAAGAAAACCATTAAAAAAAATGTTCCTGACCTTTACGACCAATAATAAGTGGATGTAAACAGCCGTCCACCACCAACAACTACTATTGACCAGTTTAAATCATGATTGCCTCTAAATAACATAAAATGAATCATTGTTGTGTAAATGACTTTCTTAAGTCATTTATAATGTTAATGTGAATCCAGTAAAAGCTCACTGCCATGTTATTTTGTATACTATACTTCACAGTTTGACTCCAGCTTGGACAGACCACAAAGCTTCAAAGTTAAAAACAGCTTTCATATGTTTTATATATAAGATCACAGAGCTGTCTTTTTCACTCGATTATGACCTAGTTTCCAAGCATCATAAGTCTCTTTATTTGCCCTGCAGGTAGAGTTTCCTACCTATTAAAAATAGCTGCATGGCACAGTGTTTTTTATCCAAGCTACTGTCACTGGCAGTGTTCACGGAGGTGTGAAGAGCTGAGGTTTGTTGTTCCTGCTCTCGGTGTGTTTGCTGTTCTGCAGATGTAAAATCAAGACAACAGCCTTATCCTGGACTTCAGAGTCAGGAAAGAGGAGGCGGTTTGGTGCTGGAGGGGGTTGAGCTTTGGGTGAGGAACAGCTGAACAAACAGAGTGTAGAGAGGGAGACAGGAGGAGAGAGAAACCCAGAGTTTTTCTCCTGTGTGCACCACGTAATTTGAGCAAACCCATTAATCTGGGGCCGTTGGCTCTTCGGGCCCTTGGGGTGTTGAGTTTCTGTGACAGATGAAAAAAAACGCGGCTGGTTCGACTGGAATCTGAGGCCGACCTCGTGCCAAAAATGAACCATCCTGAGAGAGAGGGCGGAGTTTTGGATCTATTTTGATATGGTCATCCGATTGGCTGAAAGACATCAAAAGGATCCGTAGGCTGAAGGGCCTTTGTATCAAGGCAGGGCTCCCACTCTGCAAGTAGATTTTTTCTGCAACATAAGGCTGGCATAACTGACAATAACACAAGGAGCTAACAAGTAGCACTGTGTGGAAGTTTCCTTTAAATATTTCAGCACTGTGACTAAACTTTCAGATACTGTAGATGTTCCCAAATTAATTTGTACATAAAACAATGACCGTAAACAGGCAGAGCCTGGAAAAGATGAACTTCAGTCACAAGAAGAGGAAGATCCCCATAGAGATAATAGTCCAGCATCATGAAGAGACAGGAGGCACTGATACTGCCTGAGTTTACAGAAGAGCTGTGGCAAGTTTAAAATCCTTAAAAGTACCTTGAAAGGTTTGGTGTTATTTTGAAGATGGAGGACAAACCAAAGACTGCTCCGATTCAGGATTGTTCCGTTAGAACTTTTTCAAGTTCACAGTAATCAACTTTTTGCAACTTAAAGTGTGAAATTCTCAGAAGTATAATAAACCTTTGCACGGTATGACCTCACAATGAGTTAATAATCACTTACTCTAGATTTGTTTCTTCGTAGCACAGGCCTGAGGTCTGAGCTGAACCTCACCTGGTGTGGTCGGGTTGAAGTTTATTTTTAAGCATTTACAGATACGACTCAGTTTCACAAAGCTGAAAGTTAATTGTAAACATTTCATTATGGTCTTAACTGGCATGTTATCACAACCTTACAGGCCAACAAAAATAGGAACAATTGTTACTAAAGAAACACCAAAAATGCATTCAAGTGAAAGTGTTGCATGAAGCACTGAAGAATAATCCAGACTCTCCAGAACTTGGAGGAAGTCCGAGTAGTATTAACTCAAAGGCTACTGTTTGGTTTCAGGACTGTGAAAAGGGAAGCGTCATTATCTGCAAAAAACTTTAACAAGTCTCTATTTTTGGGGGGGGGGTGTTGTTAGGTTTCATTCACTACTGAAGTCAAACAGCAGCTTCCATATTCAGCAGCCAAATCACAGAGTGAAGTGGCAGACCTGACACCAATCTTAACATGAATAATATATTAAATTTAAGAAAACAAATCATTACAAACTGACATCAGTGTTGCTTTGTTATCAGTCTGTGAACTTGTCCGTCTGACAGAACAAAAACTGGGTTTTGGGTAACTGTCGCTGCACATCTCCAAGTGTTTCTGATTTTAAAAAAGCAATATTCTCCCCGCTGACAGGATGAAACCTGTACTACTGTACTGGAACACAATTTGAAATTATCAGTCTTTACTTGACCTCTTTTTTTAAGTACTTGCATTCATTGAACTATACTTTAACATTTTACAAGTTTGTCATCAAAGGTGCAATTAGAAGCACATCAGTGAATCCTGAGGTTACTTTGGCCATGATATTAATGCAAGGCATTAAATGTTACTTCAGGTTTCCCCACTACATGCGGGAGTGATGCAGAAGCGTGATGTTCCTTATTACCACTAAGTATCAAATAACTGTGACTCATATGAACTCTGTTAGACCTAAGACGCTGTCTGCGAGTCCCAGTGACAGACTGACAGGAGTGTAAAAGCCTGTCTACTGCTGATTACAAAGTAAGAGGAATTTCATTAAAGAAAAAGAGCCATTGCATAACCAAACCCACCACTGACCTACTAGTCTGCTGACCTGGACTGATTTAATCGCAGTTCAGGTCAGCACGCAATTATTATAAAACCTCTTTAAGCCCATTTAGGACATTCAAAAACAAGTTATAGATGTTTGTGGTATAAAATTTTCTGAAAATCTTGATTTAAAAATGAAAGTTTGACAATCAGGAAAGTTTGAAAGAACAGTCTACCCTCCAGCACAGATACAGCTCTACCAGGAAGGAAACTGCATTCCTTTTAAATGTGCTGCAGGATAAAACTAAACATGCTGTCTGTGGAGGGAGAAAGCTGGGGAAGGGTTAACGTTTTCCTCCCTGCACGGTGTCCTGGCATAAACACATACAGGCCCCCATTCATCTGTCTGTGCGCTCAGCAGCCTTGAAAAGTTACTGCAGTAGCGGGGAGGAGACATTAGAAGAGGAGGGAGGGAGGACAGTGACTCAGGAATTCCACTAAGGAGCACGTGACCCCTGAGCAAGGCATTTACTCCCACCCCCCTACTCTGAAGCAGGGCCCCCTCCTTATTTTCTTCCTGAAGTCAAAGCAGTCAAACGTGACAGCGAGAGAGTATCCACAGACGACGCTTCGATATACACGTTTAAGTAAATGCAAAGCAAATAAGACAAATAAACGTCGCTGACACGGGGGCGAGAGCGTGGGGGGATTTAAGGTTCGTCCAAATCCGCTCTGACAGCAGCCATTTTGTCTGATGAAGCCGCTTTGTTGTGGAGAACGAAGCCTGTCTGAAACAGAAAAGAGAGCCCTGAGGTATTTCCGTCATCCTGACAGCGTGACAGAGGGTGTAACGTGAGGAGAGAGAAGGGAAAGGAGGAGGAAAGCAAAGGGCTGATCGCTCGGTTCCTGCGCTAACAGTCCCAGTGGGCCTCCGCCGCTCATGACCTCACGTCTCCCATGTGCTTTCATTGGAATCAGGGTGTGTTCAGTCAGCAACAGCTCTGATCTGCTGCCAGCATCTGACGAGATGTCAGGCTGATTTGGGTGCATGGAGGAGAAGCAAAGAGAAAACCTCTAGATCCAGACAAAGTGCCCAAACAGGACATGTGAGGCAGTTGTTTTGACATCAACAAACGCCGGAGCGGGTGTCACTTTGAAGCCACGGTGACTATTTTTAGGCCCTCCTTATCTCCCCCCGCACTCATGGGGCACGAGGCCTCAGCGCTGAGCAGCCTCTGCTCACCCACGTGCGATTTACAGTACACAGCATTTATGCAACGCACTTCTACTGCGGCCTTCATCCCCCCTCCTCCATCTCCCTCGCTCCCTGACTTTTCCCTTCCACCCACTGTTCCCTGGAAGCCAATTTGTTCCTGCTGGGAGGGATTGCATCATGACTGATTCACAATCAGGCCATGACTCTCCGACCAACTCCAGGATAATGGAAAATAAGCAAACCACAGAGACACTGGGGGTATTATTACAAGGTCTGAAACTGTATTTGGCAAGTGCATACATGTACAGCTAGAAGCATTTTTTGTTTCATTTATTAAAGGATTTTGCCAAGTGCTCAAATTAGTCACATTCTATGCTCGACAGGGACTGTCTGCAGACCTAAAGTACAACGACAGACTGAGAAGAAACAGCTGTGGTGGGAAAAAGGAAAAGTCTTACTGGAAACACAGTAAGAAACACAATGTATTAAAGAAAGAAGTCAAATTTTACAGCCACATTTATGAAGTATACACTCCCCTGTGTTCACTATGTACATGTCTGCCAGCTCCTCTGAGGCTTGCTGGGTGAGCTGTGTCTGTTACTTTATGTCCTGCTGTTGTTGCCATACTTGGGTTACAAGAGGGAAACAAGTTCACGAGAAGCAGTCGGAGAACTTTTTAAGGGTCCCGCTCCTTTTTTACCTTTATATCTCCGGCCAATATGGTGGTTATTTCCCCCTGCATGAAGGCCCAGGGTACATTGGAGCCAACCAGCGGGCACCTTTCACCACTGGGACAGTACACCTCGCCGGTGGCCCCCTGCTGCTTGATGCTCTCCCGGGAGCAGGGGAAACAGAACTTGTGAGAGGGCACTGAAGGGCACTGGACAAAATGAGTGTCCTCTAGCCGCTCATGGCACAGAGTGCAGCACAGCGGCACGCTGCCCGGCGGCACAGAGGAATCCGGAATGCTCTGTGGCGGTGGCTCCATACTGCCGGGACCATGCGGAGCAGAGGGGTTGGCACTCACAGGCCCCTCTCTCTGGGCCAACCTCCTCTGTGAGGGTGACAGGGGGCTCCCGCTGTTCCGTCGTGCCCCCGCCACGGTGGAATGTACCTGGCTGCCGTCCTTAGGTGAGCCCGTGCTGCCTGCGTTATCGGTGGCGAGGATGAGTGCAGTCATGGGAGACTGGCCATTCTGCGCTGTGGCAGCCTCAGGTGGTGTGGTGCGGGAGTGGGGGGAGATGGTTGATGGAGGCGCTGCAGAGAAGCCTGGCAGGGCAGCTGGGGGCATCTTCAGGACTTCAGAGGGTGAGGGGAGCCATGGCTGGCCCTCACTGCCGTTCATCTTGGGGACACTGCTCTCACAGTCTGGCTCAGGGGAGGCCTTCCTCTTCCCAGGCCGAGGGTGCTTCCCTCTGTCTGTGCAAAGGAAAAGCAGCAGGGTTAACAGCCACACTAACATCCCGGCCTGTGCAGACTATGAGGCAGGAAATTTCTAAACACCCTTCCCCCAACAACCACACACACACACCTGCTCCCGTACTGCTGTCTCACACAAGAGGTGAACGGGTGCATGCCAGCAGCGTGGCTGGGCGGACCCGTCACGATGGCGTAAATCCACGACACACCGTGTGTGAAGTGCTGACACATTAGTTCCCTGCTGTTTAGTTCCCGTTTTCATGGCGCGTGCCAGCTCACCACATTCTAATGCAGACACAAAACAAACAGCCTACCTGTTTTTGAGGAAGTGCCACTCATTTCGTACGCCATGACCCGCTGCATGGCGGTGTGGTCCTTCTTTACCCTGCCGTCGAACGTGTGCAGCATCAGGTCCCTGACAGTTTTGCCTTTGTTTATCCAGTCCTTGTGGCTGTCCGACATGTCCGACATGCTGTCCGCCCGGTGCTTGTCTTTCAGCTCCTCTGGGCGCTTGCCGTGCTCCCCGGGGACAGGCGCGATCAGAGCGCCGGGCAGACAGATCTGTGTCGGGCGGCCGCTGAGTGGATGTATGGCAGGTATCGCGCCGTTTACCAAAGGCACCAAGTTAGGAGGAACCGTGCTAGTCCTGCGGGGGTTGGGGCTTTGGCGGTTTAGCTCAGGGGGCTCGTCGGGTTTGGGAAATCCGTTGGGCATCGGGAGGCCGTTCGCCTGCCTGCCCGCCTGGTACTCCGGGCCCAGCCGCGGCGGCCTGTCTGACAGCGGATAACGATCCAGAGGTTGAGGGGGACGAGAGCCCAGGTCCCCAACCGAGTGATTGATCTCTTTCCCGGCGTGCTGGGGCTTCCCCGGGCCGGGAGAGCGGCCCTCCTGAAAGCCGTGTGCTCTCTTTAGCTGCCTGGCAGTCTCGATAACGAATTCAATCCGGTCGGCACCTTCGTAGTTCACACAACCACGGCAGACGGGTTCGGTAAAATCCCAGATCATCGCCCACGGCATGCGGGGCAGATCGCATAAATAGCAGGACTGCCTTCTGGAGGCAGCGACCGCCGTGGAAGACATATTGTATCCCCGTAGCGATTTCAAAATGTCCGACGGCTTGTTTACGTCGCGGAGAAGACGGAGAAAAAGACGTCAACGAGAATAAAATTGGCTGATTTCGTCCTCACGAAGAAGAACAGAGCACCATAGCTGTAGCTGTTCCCTCCGCGCGCCTCCGTCTGAGCTCGCGCTTACAACTCCGCTCCAGCTCTCAACGTACGGCCGTGACGTCAGCACAGACACTGCTCGTGCTCCTGGGTTCTATTTACTGGATTCTTCGACGACGCGCATGCGGGACCCTTTGTCCGGAGCGTTTACGTTTGAAGATATTGTATACCCGCGAAGAGGGACCGCTCTGTGTTTTATTGGGAGTGTAATAAAACACGGCAGCGATCGTAGAGCCAGAATTATCCTTATTTTTTAGTTTGTGCACACAAACAAGGAATTTGACTCCGGCTCACTTTGCTTTTCATCATATAAAAAAACCCCGTTATTTACAGCATGTTGAAAAGCAACACACATAGTCACATTACATGCAGAAAGTGTGTATACTTGATTATAATCTAATCTGCTGCTGGGTCTCTTTCACTCGGCAGGAATTGCGGCTCCTAAAACACACCAAAAACACCTGTTCAATTAAGAAAAATCATTTCACTTTGATCTGTGTCAAACTGAAGTCATTTCCACATTGCCAGCCTGTGGGACTGTAAGCTTTCATATTTAAATGATCCAATTTAAAGTTTCACAGCACTAGAATAAAGATTTTCTCCAGCATTAATTTCAATTCAATTCAATTTTATTCATACAGCGCCAATTCACAACAACAGTTGCTTTAAGGCACTTTATATTGTAAGGTAGACCCTACAATAATACATACAGAATGTATATATATATATATACATATATATATACCAGGCTCAGCGAGGGGCGGGGCCATCTGCTGCGACCGGTTGAGAGAAGGGAAACAGACCAATTTCTTATCTTCATTGCAACACTGATTCTTTTTACTGTTAATTTTTAATGTTATTTAAAGATTTCAATTTATCATCATCTGATAATGTCTTCGATGGAGTGAGCAGCATTCAAAGGACATTTTTCTGAAAGGTGTTCCTTGAGCCATGTGACCTGAGAGATTTTGTTAAACCAGTTAACACAAAGAAAGCCCGGCTGTGTTGAACTTCCTTTGTAAGACACCCCTCAGACCTTACAGAGTGTTTTTACAAAGCATGAACGTCCAGAGCTGAAAGATGAAGCCAACACGGAGGTGCCATGTTTACTTTGTTCTGTTGTACTAATATGCAAATTTAACTCTTTCTCTATTAGTGGTAAAATAGCAAAACATTAGAGATACAACAGTATAAAACAAATTTTCCACGTGTGGGACTAATAAAGGTTATCTTATCTTATCTTATAATCTGAAAAATATAAACAACAACATTAAAATCGCAACAACCAGTTAAATACAGTCACTGTGTGTGTAATTTAAATTTATTGTAATGACACTACACATGTAAAAAGACAATAACATGACAAACAAGGCTGTGTCTGGTTCCAAATGCAGTTTTTATGACACCGACCTGCTTCACGACATATTATACTTGGTTTGAAAAGGGATGCGTGGAGTTTGAAGCAGAGTGGGACCTCTTTTCATTCAATTCTTATCTTTGTCTGCAGGGCTCCAAGTGTTTTTCTAAATACCAAAGATGCAGACAGTGAAAAAATAATCGTCCGATTTAAATAATCAACTCTGCAGTGTCAAGGCAACAAGTGTTAAAGCAGTTCTGTTTAGGAGATCGGTGTGACGCTGAGTGGGTGTTAAATCCTTCTGTTGCATTCCAGTCTCGTTGCCAGGCACATCTGACATCAACACTGCAGAAGCCAATCCCAGAATTAAGCTGCTGTTACCAGGCAAACTGTAGACCTCCCTCCCTTCTATTCAGACTTCTGCTGAGCTGAAATGATCATTTTCCTCTCACTGGTATGAATAGTTATAGCAATAGAAAGCAATAACACAACTGGCAGTAATTCAACCAAAACCTACTTTTTGAAGTAAAATATTATAGAAATGGAAAGTATTTAAAAATGATAGCAATAGAAAGCCATTAAATTTAAAGTGATAATATACCCAGTTGCATTAAAATTAGCATGTATTTTCAAGTTTATTAAATGCAGGTAAAGCCCAAAGGCACAGAATAATCAGCATAATTGATTAGAAATAAGTACAGTGTAGAAAACTGGTGCTAAAAACACCCGTGAGCCATCATATAGATGTCCATTTATCCATCTATTTTCTACAGAGACACCCAGATCTCATTCTTCCTGGTCATCATCTCCAGATCTACTGGGTGGAGACCACAAATCAGCCGGCATGTCCTGGACACCATCCACAGCTCATGGCCATAGTTCAGGGTAGAAACACAGACTGATACAACATAGGAACATAAACAATTGACCAGTCATTCAACAGCTTATTTTTTTTCCATTTTAGCTCTATTTGACTGCAAACTATCCCAGTGTGAGCTGAAGATCACAGCCCGAGGAGGCCAAAGGAACCATATCATCTGCAAAAAGCAGAGACGTAGCAGAGATAAGCCACCAGAGTCAGCCCCTACTTGGGTGAGCCTAGAAGTTCTGTACATTCAATTATGAAAGAGAGAAACAATTAGAGAGGTGACCTTGGTCCCAAAAGCAAGAATTGTTGGGCAATGCTCACGCAATTCAGTTTATTTATCTAGTGGCAAATCACAACTATAGTTTCTTCTACATAGTAAGGTAGAGACCCTACAGTCATCATTTCTCCAGTCAGGCTTCAAGACATCATGATGTGCCTCATTTGCTCAGTCAGATGATGGAGGCAATGAGGGAAAGGAAGTAAGAGGGAAAAAGCAGAACAATGTATCCTGTTTTGCCAGTGTATGACTGGCCGCTGTAGGCAAATATTTAGGAGCACAGAACTCTTTGCATTCTGGACAACAGTCAACATGAGCTGCATTTAGTCAAATCTTCAGTGGGAGAGGTAGACAATTGGAGATCTGAAATGCAGTAAGGTTACATGAGGTGTAACCTCTCATCCAAAAGGCTACTTCATCAAACACTTTAGAGGAGTAGGGGAAACATCCCTAAGAAGGAAGAAGGATCTCCAAACTGGACTATACATGGTAGACAGTAGACTCAGGCATGTAGGAATGATAATAGTGTTTGTTAGTCTCCATAGGGAAATAGTTCCTCTGCATTTAACCCATTCACCCAGTGAAGCAGTGGGCAGCCACCAATGCAGCGCCCGGGGAGCAGTGTGTAGGGACGGTACCTTGCTCAGGGGTACCTCAGGGTAGCCGTTCAGTGGAGTCGAACCCCCGACCTTCCGATCATGGGGCCACCACTCTACCTACTGAGCTATCCCTGATTATTCCTACTCTCATTGCCAAAACTTGAGAGAACATTTTTTAAACAGCTCAAGAATGACTGTACTTTCTAATGAAGCTCATATCCTTTGATGATGGAGATCTTCTTCTGTGGTAGTGAGTACCATCTAGTTTGCTGCTGTCTGCTGGGGGGCAGCGTCAGTGCCAGAAATGCCAGCAGGATGAACAAACTACTCTGCGAGGCCGGAAGAATCATTGGTCAGAATTTGGGCCAGGAGGTCACTGAACCTACCCTCTCCATCACAGACAGCCCATCACACCCACTCCACACCTCTGAGGCAGCAGAGTGATTCAGCCTCGCTGCCATAAAGAACACTTTAGAAAACCTCTCTCTATAAAGCTGTACAATAACTTCATTCTGGGACAGGTTTACACGCCTGTCAGGCAAAAGATGCCAAACATATTGTTTATTATAGCTTCATGCAGCCGTTTATCTTACATCTATAGTGTACAGATTATTTATTAAAGCAATTTGCACTTCTCTGATACACAACGTCAGTCTTACTTTCACTGTTTTTAACTTAATTCATTTTAATTGTCTTTGGGCTTTGTTTGTTTTTTATCACTGTTGTATATATATAAATTCCTGCTCTATCTCATAGTATAATTTCCTCACCAGTCACCTGTTATTTTAAATGTGTAGTTTATTGTTGTTCATTGTGCAAGTTCAACCCATGCAAAAAATTATAAATAATAATATGAAGTGCATTCACTTTTTCTGAGCTAATTACAGATGAACTGAGGTGAAGTGGAAAACTCCAGTTAACTGACCAGTCAAATGCCCAGTTTGCCTCCTCCCTTTATTCCCAGCTGGTTGTGATAGATGGCTGCAGTAGCTCAGTCACCTCTTTAAGAGCCTCTGTGACAGGGTTAGTAGCGTTTTGTCATGGTGTGTTGTTATATATGTAACTGATTAAAGTATGTGTGCTGTTCATAGGGATTTTGTATACATGTATATTTGTATATACCGAAATATGTATTTATTGTGTCATGTAGTTTTTCACATGGTTTGATAACCTCACCTGAGGTAGTCTCCAAAAGTGGATTCTGTTCATCTGGACGTAGCGTTTTGTGGGAGAAACATTTTGTCACTCATCCAAGTGACTTCTTCAGTCTCAGCTGACTGCAGGCAGGTAGAGTATTAAATGAAGACAGCTGCTCTACGAGGGTTTCCTGTGAGTTAGCGAAGTCCTGTTTTTTGTTTTTATCTATTTGATATATAGCGCTGGAGTGTCCTAATCAGGATTACATCATAGCTAATTTTGTCTCAGTTTACTTGAAAGCCTTTTTCCCAGTGACCTTTGACTCTCTGCAGATCAAAGGCAAGGGGAACCTCTGCATGTGATCCTTCTTCCTACATGAAAACACAAACATCAAGCGACAGCATGCCTGACATTTCCCACATCATTCACTCAACACTTCAATACATAAGCACAAGTTTTCCATGTTTTGCTCTGGATCTCTAGCCATCGGTCCAAAAAATCCTAAAGAAATGTAAAGAAACACTGGAGTAGACATTCACAGTACATATATGAGTTACATGATTAGTTGGGATTTTGTTCATGTGAATATAGTTGCAATTACAAAAATGATACAGAAATTTATCATGTCCCATGGGTAAAGACAACCATTAATGTACATGAAATTCCTTTATTTGGGACACACACATGCAAATATATTAGGGGTGCAACAATATACAAAATTCACGGTTCGGTTCGGTTCGATACTTTGGTGTCACGGTTCGATTTTTTTCGATACAAAAAATGTTCATGCCTTTTTAATTTGTCATTTATTTAAATTATAAATATATATTTTAACTCGAAAGTACAGTTTTTAAATTTAATGTTGCTGAAACAACAAAGTAATAAAAAAAATAAATCTATCTGATTGAGAAATCACTCATCTTTGGAAAAGAGAGTTTATTACAGAGAAATGGCTCTTTCCAAAATAAAAGCTCTACTATACGCTTCTTCTGGGCTATATTCTCAGCAGCATATTAAACATATCAGGTCCCCATTGTCAGGGCTCTGTGTGCGGGCAGGCGGAGAGGAGGATCCAAACGCCTGGGAGAAATCACAGCTGACGAGATAGGGGAAACGTAAACTGGCACACTCACATACGACACAGACCTTCACAATAAAACAGGAAACTCAGACACATGGAACCAGACAAGACATTGAACTAAACAGACAGATTCACAAACAGACGGGGTGACACCATAGACAGACAGATACAGACGCAGACCGAATATAACACGTAGAACTCAAACAATAATAATAATCATGATAATAAATTGGAAAATGCTAATAATAAACTTAAAGCGCTGGGTCACCGACTCAGGACCATGACATCCATAAGGAGAGTCATGTGCTAACGGCTGTCTAAATGACTCGGGTAAAGTTTGTAGCATGCTGCTTGTTGTTTTTGTCTGCTTCCACTTGTCTTTGCACGAGGATGATGTCGGCGTAAATGTGCAGTCATATTCGTTGTGTTCCCACTAGTGCTGTCAGCGTTAATCTGAAATGACGTTAACGCCACAATACGGCAAATCTCCGTTAACGAGCTACACGCTACCAGCCCCGTGCGTGGGGCTGGACAGCCAACACGTTAACGACCTAACTGCGCTAACACACTAGTTCCCACCCATGTAATTGAGCATTGTGTGGCACATCCGACATACTGTTTTACTTTTGTCCATGACGTGCTTACCTTCAGGGTCATATGTCACATGAAGACCAAAATAGTTCCAAACGCCAGATCTGAATGATGGTGGGGGAGGTTCAATGTGCCATGTTGCAACGAGCTTAACTTCTGTCTCGCTAGCTTGCGCTGCTCTCAGTGGAGCTGCGCTCGACAGTGCAGCCTAGGCGGAGTAGTCGAACACAGATCCACTGAGCTCTCAACACAGACAGCATCGTCAGAAGGAAAGTTGATAAAATAAATTAAAAATGTTGTATTGTTCGATACATATGTG
>NW_005187967.1:99525-105586 GCF_000239375.1 Pundamilia nyererei
TATCCTGTCAGAAGCTAGTTTCGTAAAGGAGATTGGTAGTAGCTGCTCCACCACAGGAACAATAAGGCTTCCAGCACACAATGGACACCACACTTACTTAACATAAACACATTTATTAGACACAATTTTAAATAATAAACCCTTCTTTTGTAGTGTCTTTCCACTCAGTGTCACAAGAAAAATAAAATAAATAAATAAAACCAAATATGTATCCTTTAAGGTCCTTTGGCCAAAAGAAAATCACCTGAGCTCAGGGAAAAATAAAGTGCATCGTTGGGACCCTTTGAATTGTTCCTACCGCTCTGTTGGAACGGTGTAGCATCCAATAATAGCATCCAGCAAGCAGAAGCATCCACCCGCAGCAACGACCATCTATTTGCCAGGACGGTTCGGCAGAGTCATCAGATGAGGACTTCCACAAGGCAGTTCATCCAGTAGGATCCAGGGCACCAAAAGGGCAAACAAACCAGCCTACACACAAGTGTGCAGAAGAATTAACTAAAATATTCATAAGTCTCAGAACCACGGACTCAGTGTCTATGTCACTAACGGCTTATTTAACAGACTTACCATTATAATAATACAGGTTTGTCAAAATAAAAACAGAACAGAACATAAATGCTGTTAACAATGCTTATTAATGCTGTTCTCTTAGGCATAACATAATAACACTGTAACTGACCTCGCGTCAGCCGCCATTTCAGGACATTAGCCAGGCTCATTTAACGGCTAGCTTGCTAACAGTCAGCCAATAACACACGTTATACAATATTTAGCCTCTTTCTTAACAAACATGACATCGGTAGATTTGATACCTCGCTGCAGTATAATAAGGCACAAAACATTTCATATGAACATGAGCTGCACGCTAACTCACCAGAGGGGTTCGTGTAATGGCGAATGGCTGTCGGATTCAGCTCAGCTTCACGTTCGTAACTGCTACAAGACTCTTTTTCCTAACAACATATTAAATCATTAGCTTCACATATAAAGGTTTTTAAAACTATTTACAGCAACTCAAATGTCTACTGTACCCAAATTTCCAGCTCGTAGAGGGCACGAGAGCAGCATGCGCCTCATCGGACCAACGGAAGGAAAAACTCTGTAGCTGGAGTAGACAGTGGCTATGCGCACTGCACAGTGGTGCGTTCAGTGACTACCAAATAATCAGAAATCCCATACTCAAACAATGATCTGGGTTACACTCACAAGCAGAAACGGCTGCAGTGGGCCCAGAACCAAATGAAGACTAATTTTCAAACAGTCTTGGTCACTGATGAGTGCAGCGCCACCCTGGATGGTCCAGATGGATGCAGAGGTGGATGGCTGGCTGCGTCGTCAGCTAAAAGGTAGTGGAGGCGTTTTTGAGCCGGAATCACGGGGAAAGAGCTGGACGGCCCTTTTAGGGTCCCTGAAGGAGTGAAAACGACCTCTGCAAAGTATGTGGAGTTTCAGACTGACCACTTTCTTCCTGGTACAAAAAGAAGAACTGTTCCTTCTGCAACACAACCATCTTCATGCAAGACAATGCACCATCTCATGCTACGAGGCACACCTCTGCATCTTTGGCTGCTATCGGCATAAAAGGAGAGAAACCCATTCTTCCCTGACCTCAATCCTACTGAGAACCTTTGGAGCATCCTCAGGTAAAAGAATATGAGGGTGGGAGGCCGTTCACATCCAAACAGCAGCTCTGAGAGGCTATTCTGACATCCTGCAAAGACATTCAAGCAGAAACTTTCCAAAAACAACTTCCATGGATGCAAGAATTGTAAAACTGCTAACAAATACGGGGTCCTGTGTTATTGTGTGACTTGACCTGTTAAGATGTTTTTGATTGAAATAACTTTTGATGTCAGTGAAATTGATCTACTAATGCTGCAAATTCAACAAATGACCATTTTCAATTCTCTACAACCTATAAAACTTTTGAAACTCTGTGTGCGTAATAATTTGGAACAAAGCATTTTAAGTTTTTTACTTTTGAAAAACACTGTTTTCATTGGGAGTTTTGTTCAGTAACATTTGAATTATACTCTAATGGTTGATGACTCGAAAATTATGCCGACTGTCATTTGAATCGACTATTTAGGAAAAACAGAGAAAAATATCATTTGCATAATAATTTGGAACGCGGTGTAGATCCACTGAAGCCTGGCTGTAGCGCCGCCACAGCTCTACAATGGCTGGATGCAGAGCCCAGTCGCCATATAACGGAGCGCCTCTGGATCGCAAATCCGCTCCCTGATTCTCAGCCCAGAACATGTCACTCTCAAAGAGAGGAAATGTTCGCTGCTCCATAGGATCAGTCTGCATGTCAGTGTGTGCAAGTGGCGTGAACATAGCTCTCCCTGATGATTGATATAACCCAACTTGGTGGTGTTGTCCGTCCTCACAAGAACTTGATGTCTGCGTAGAAATGGCCAGGATCTCCAGATAATTAATAATTGCTCCAGAGGCCTCTCACAGATCACACTTCGTAAACACCGCCCCGACTGGACAGGCTCGTGTCTGTAGTGACCACCTTCTGGAACTGCACGGGACCCATGGGCACCCCCTGAGTCAGAAAAACAGGACGTTGCCATCGGTATAATGCCAGCGCACAATGTTACAATGTTATTGCCTTGTATTTAAGTATGGATTTTGACTTACAAGATTTCATTCGTGTTCCGAGTTCTGAGAAGTTTGAGTTATGTCATAAAGATGACTTGTTGAGTATTGCAGCACACTTTGATATTCCAGTAAAGAAATATAGTGCGAAAAAAGAAATTAAGAGTATTATCTTACAACATTTAGTTGAGTTGAAAATCTTGACTGGTTCTGACGTTTGTGATGGTAATGTTCCTTCTGTTGAGCCACATGTCCAACCTTTGAAGGAGGATGTTGGTGCTATAGCAACTCACCCAAAAGTCCAGTTGGAGCCTAAGGAACCTCCCACTCTACCTTGTTTCGATCCTGTGTCCCCAGACTTCAGTGGGTCAAATGGACATGTTAGACTTAAGGTGCGTCCAGCTTGTCTTCAGCTGGAGGTGCAGGAAAGGGAGCAAGCACATAAGGCCGAGTTTAACCTCAAACTTCAGATACGTCAGCTATAAATTGAAGCTGAGAAGGAGGTAATGTTAAAACAGCTAAAGGTGGAAGCTAACCGGTTACTTCAGATCCTTCACATTCATCTGGCAACACCTGTAGGTTTGATGTGAGCAAAAATATTGCTTTGGTGCCAACGTTTAGAGAGGCAGAAGTTGATTCCTATTTTAATGCTTTTGAAAGGATTGCAACAACAGCATTAGAATGGCCAAAAGAAATGTGGGCTGTGCTACTGCAATGTAAGCTAGTGGGCAAAGCACAGGAGGTTGTGTCATCTCTCTCTATCGCAAATAGCATGAAATACGATGTACTGAAAGACTCCATCTTTCGTGCTTATGAGCTTGTACCTGAGGCCTACCGACAAAAGTTCAGAAATCACAAGAAGTCTAATGGTCAAACATATGTAGAGAAGGCAGTTCTTTTTGACAAGTGGTGCACAGCAAGTGAAGTGAGAGACATTGAAGCTCTTCCTCAGTTAATCTTGTTGGAAGATTTTAAGAATCTGTTACCAGAGAAGCTTGTAATGTTTTTAAATGAGCAAAAGGTTGCCTCACTGTCAAAAGCAGCCGTTTTTGCTGATGAGTTCATTTTAACCCACAAAAATGTTTTTGCCTCATCCCCTTGTTCAGATAAAGTGTTGATCACACGCTGACCAACGCCTGATCGTGGTCAGCCTGAAGCCAGAGCTAAGCAACCATTTCTTTCCCATGAGGTATGTGACTGCTTCTATTGCCACAAAAAAGGTCATGTCATTGCTGATTGCCTTGCACTAAAAAATAAGACTACACCGCCACAACCCAAGGACATGGGTTTGATTAAAAACGTGTCACCTCCCAGAACCCAAACATCTCAGAGTGACATAGATCCTTGTTTCAAACCTTTTATCACACAGGGATGTGTTTCTTTAACAGGTGATACTGTTGACAACCAGTCTGTAACAATACTGAGAGACATGGGTGGTTCGCAGTCTATCATTCGAGAGGGTATTTTACCTTTGTCTGTTTAGTCATCCTGTCAGTCAAGTGTTGTGGTCCAGGGTATCGGAATGACTTTTGTGTCTGCACCTTTGCACAATGATCATATTACTTCCTCTGTTTTCAGTGGAGTTGGTAAGGTCGCTGTCCTCCCCTCGCTGCCCATAAAAGGGGTTGATTTCATCCTTGGAAATGATTTAGCTGGTGGAAAAGTGCTGCCTGTGTCTGAGATGCTGGATAAGCCTGAAACAAGCTTAGAAGTTAAACAGCAGGAGTATGCTAACATTTTTCCTGCTTGTGAGGTAACTAGATCTCAACCCAAGAAGAATGACTTCGATTTCTCTGACTCTTTCCTCGTTATGAAAGAAGCACCTGATAGTGTTAGACCAGAAGCTAAGCTTAATGATGAGTCTAGAAAGATGTTTCTCTTCCTAATGTAGACATAAAACTGCCCGCTTCTAGAGAGGAATTTATTGTTGCACAGCATAAAGATGACTCCCTTCTGAAATACCGTACTTCTGTACTTACCCAGGAGGAAGTTAAGGTAAAGAAGGTGGCGTACATTGTTGATGAGGGCCTCCTTCTACGTCGCTGGGCTGGTGAAAACTTAGATGACTGGCATACAGTTTATCAAGTTGTTGTGCCAAAGGTTTTCTGCTTGCAAGTCCTAGCATTAGCACATGATCACCCACTTTCCGGACACCTTGGCATAAATAAAACATATAATAAGGTCCTCAAACATTTTTTTTGGCCAGGACTCAAGTCTGATGTTGTACTGTCATACCTGCCATGTTTGCCAAATTGTGGGCAAGACAAATCAAGTTGTCCCACCTTGACCCCTGTCGCCAATTCCAGTGATGGGTGAACCATTTAGCAGAGTTATTGTTGACTGTGTAGGACCTTTACCAAAATCAAAGTCAGGGCACCAATACATTCTAACCATGATGTGTGTTTCTACTAGGTTTCCTGAAGTAGTGCTCCTGCCAAGGATCACTTCTCCTGTCATCAGCTCTGGTAGGGTTCTTCTCAGTGTTTAGTCTTCCAAAGGTAGTCCAGGGAACCAACCTTAAGTCTAGGACCTTTGCTCAGGCATTAAAAGCATTAGGAGTGGAGCACATTACATCAAACTCCTAAAATCTTGAAAGTCAGGGAGCACTTGAAAGATTTCACCAGACATTAAAGTCCATGCTCCGCAAATACTGTCTAGAGACATGAAAGAACTGGGATGAGGGTATCCCATTCTTATTGTTCGCTGCTCGTGAAGCAGTGCCAGAGTCCCTAGGCTTTAGTCCTGCAGAGCTTGTATTTGGACATGAATTCAGAGGACCGTTGCATATCCTTAAAGAACAGCTAGTTATTCCAACTAAAACACTGAAGAGCATTCCTGAGTATGTGGCTGAAATTAGTCACTTAATCAGGCTGAAGACATTCAGAACCTGACTGTGTCCTTCCAGTGTATGTTTGGGGATGTTCCTACCCAGACGAGTTTGATATCCCATGACATTGTTCTTACCAATCCTGCCATTTGAGTTATGCGCCAGCTACATTTCAGAGGCTAGTGAACAAAGTATTGGGTGATGTTCCAAACTGCCGGGTGTATCTGGGTGACGTTATTGTGTATTCCAGTGAATGGGCAAATCATCTTGCTACTTTGTTAGCAGTTTTTGAACGCCTCTCAGCTGCCTCGCTGACTCTGAATCTTGCAAAGTGTGAGTTTGGTGAAAGCACCATTCTCTATCTAGGCCAACAAGTTGGCAGAGGAAAGGTAGGCCCAGTGGATGCAAAGATCCATGCCATTCCAACCTTTCCAGTTTCTTCTACAAGAAGGAAGCTGTGTCGTTTTCTTGGAATGGCCGGATATTATCTCCGGTTCTGTAAGAACTTTTCAACAGTAGCTGCCCCGTTGACTGCCTTGACCAGTCCATCAGTTCTATTTTCCTGGTCTGATGAATGCCAACAGTTTGACTGCACTGGGAGAAACAATGGAGTGAATGGTGTAC
>NW_005187967.1:105606-106675 GCF_000239375.1 Pundamilia nyererei
CCAGTCCATCAGTTCTATTTTCCTGGTCTGATGAATGCCAACAGTTTGACTGCACTGGGAGAAACAATGGAGTGAATGGTGTACGGTCCTATGAACCGAGGTGCCAGTTTACGGGATAAAACTTTGAGAGCAATGTCCTTAGCTGCCAACCATACCTTCTGCCCCAGGGCATATCTGGGTGCTGGAATTCGACGGCGGTCCGCGTATTGGCGATGGTGGGCGGCTGCTTCTTTCAAGGCTTCGTGTGTTCGGGTCCACACATTCGGGCAACGCTGGAGATGGTGTTGGACCGAGGGTACAGTCAAATCAGCCTCTTCAGTAGGAAACAATGGAAGTTGGTAACCTAGGGAAGCCTCGAAAGGGGAAAGATCCGTTGAAGCTGAGACATGAGAATTGTGTGCATACTTGACCCATGGTAGGTGTGCAGACCAGGTAGCCGGGATATGGTTGGTGACACATCGAAAGGCTGCCTCCAATTCTTGGTTGAGTCTCTCTGTTTGACCATTGATTTGCGGGTGGTAACCAGAGCTGAAATTGACTTGAGCACCTGGCAGAGCAAAAAGATCCCCAGACCTGAGAGGTGAACTGGGGTCCTCTGTCTTTTGTGATTTCTGCAGGGATTCCATGGAGCTGGAAAACATGATCAACCATTAGCGTAGCAGTTTCTGTGGCGGTGGGGAGTTTGTTCAGAGCAATGAAGTTAATGAAGGTATGGCAAGAGGTTGTAGGAGTCCGGAAGGCCGCTGAGTCCGGGTCTTGCTTCGGGCACAGATCTGACACACAGCAACATATTCCCTTACATCCCGTTCCAAAATCCTCCACTAAAAATGGCGCTTAAGGAGACTAATGTTGTGGCCTCTCCAGGGTGGCAGGAGGAACAAGAAGCGTGGGCCCACCTGATCACTGCTGAGTGGGCAGCCGCAGGGATGAAACGACGATATTTGAAAAGTAACAAATGGTATCTAAAAAGATACACTAGGTACTAAATAGATGTTCTGATGAGTTTTGGCAAACAACCATTTGACTAACATGTGTGTCTCACCTGCTCTTGTTCCAGCTCTGTTCTGTC
>NW_005187967.1:107258-111560 GCF_000239375.1 Pundamilia nyererei
GACACTGGCGCCACCGGGCCCTCTGACCACCACCAGCAGGCAACGGGTGAAGTGTCTTGCCCAAGGACACAACGACCGAGACTGTCCAAGCCGGGGCTCGAACCGGCAACCTTCCAATTATAAGGCAAACTCCCAACTCTTGAGCCACGATCAGTGTGAGTCAAGTATGGTTTAAGATGTCTGGATTACCACCAGACTTTTTTCAGTAATTCAGGTCAGATCATGCTTTTTCCTTATTATTGTCATTTCTGTTAGTAGGAAACCAGCTGGGGAATCTCACCTTTATGTAAGATTCAAAAATGATTTTTTTTTTTTATGTTTACTATCTGCATGAGCAATGACAACAGAAAAATAGAGACATGCGTAGACTGATGTAGTGAAGTAAGTGGCTGTATTTTTCTAACATTGCCAGTGGCTGCTACGCCCTGATTTACATATGATCTGCTAGTAAACACATCAGAGGGCTATTTAGCAAAGGTTAGCCAACTGAGACAATAATATCCACAAGTCACCAGCTAATGACTTAATCCCTTAATCCCTGCCAGTATGGAGAAGGTTTTACAAAGCACATATACTTATGTGTTAAAAATGCTGTTACCACAAAATCTTTTGAAACCCCGGACTGTAACCTGTTCTCTTACCTGATATGTACCTTTCTAGAAATGTAACCACACATTGCAATGATGCAGCCTGCCACAAGAGCCCGACTAGCCTGTTCAGTACATTGATTTTTCACATGCATTTCTACTTTTTTATGTCAGTGGATCAGTGAAAGGTAATAACCTTTGCCTCAATATACCAAATAACAGTCATAACCACAATATAAAGACTAAGAGAATGCTTCCAATGCGACTGTCTACTTATACAGGTTACTTCTTAGGATTCAAATCAGCCACTGGGCTCATGGTCATACACAAATTAGAGGACGATTAAAGAGATTACTATCTTCCTGAGGACATGTCAGCATTTAGAATGGAAAATTCAGGGAAGTAAACTTCCAATCAGCAACCAGTGCAAAAATACAAAACATTTTAAAGTCAGTTCCCATCAAGTTCAGGATTGTTTTTAAACCAACAGCTCTTATGTGGACTAATTCCTTGTGAAAAGAAATAGCTAGCTCGGGTCCACGTTCTCCACCCTGTACAGTTGTAAAGAGTACAAACAGTTGTCTCCACTGAAACCGGTATGTAATCAGTGTAATTACAACTTGAACGGTACAAGTGCAAGTGTAAGCATGCATTATGTCACATTATACAATCTCCTAAAAATGTCTGTGAGCCCACCTAGAAACAAACGAAATAAATACTGAGGGTGGTGAGATCAGACAGAGACACTGGGGTCAAGTAATGATTTCTCGGAATATAAATTCTTTGAAGTAAGGTGATAAATAAAATGCACACTCTAAGTCACATGAAGAAAGCACTTTTTTCATATCTGTAAAACACAGGCTGACGGCTCAGTGCTAGGGTGGTGAAGTTACCATCACCGATGCAGACTTCTACCTGACACCTGTACCACAATTTAAAGCACAAACGGCCTCATCTGTACTTTTCATTAGGGGAAGACTTAGACGTCTTTGTTGACACTGCAGATTGCAGGAGGCGCCATTTTGGGCACTTGCCCCATCCCCCCAGGATACAGCACGGATGGCAGCGATTATAGAATGGACAGCCAAGTCAAATAAAAATTGGGAAAAACACTTTTGGACGCCTTGCATCTGGAATGAGTGCAGCAATGATGTCATTGGGGGCAAGTAAGCAGGCAAGAGAAAAACAACAAGGCTCTCTTTTTCTCTTCGTCTCCCAAGTTTCTCCCCCTCTCCTGCCCCCCTTCAATCCTAATCCTCTTTGCAGGCTTGCAGGGAAAGGTCGGCCAGCTGCCAAGTCAAGGATTGCTGGGAAAATACGATGCCTGCCAAGTGGGAGCGGTGGTGTCACACACAGCTTTGTGCTGCCAGAAGCTTTGATTCAGACTCAGATCTTCATGGTCAGGCTGGACCATTACCAGCCTGAAGTCCTGCCCACATGTCATCTCCCCAGCCTCCATCTCACCCTCCGCCTCTTTTGTTTTTACACTTTAACTCTTGGTTTCTTGTTCTGTCACACAGCCATACAGACTTTTGCCCCAAACCCCCATCCCCCAGGCTCCATAGCTCGTACTTGTTCGCCCCAGCTCATGCCAGCGGCCTCCTGCCAACCAGTCATCAGTTGCCATAGTGACAGAGAGCGAAGGAGTAGCGGAGCATCAGAGCCTGCCAGGAATAATGACTAATTTCTGCAGCCAGATGTGCCACATCTGCAGCTACGATGGTAATATTTATGTGTGTGTATTACTGGGGGGGTGCCAGTTTTTGAATAGCAATAGGGGTTCAATGCAGCCTTTGACTATAACCTTTCCAAGTAAATGTGAAACAGCCCATTTCTCCACAGGGGAAATGATCGGAATTTCTCTGGAAAAAAAGGAAATATTTTTAAAAAAACAAATAAGAAAGGAAGCTTGAAAAGCAGATGGGAAGAGATTTGTGCCTAGAATCAGCCAAAGATGACATGATGATGATGATGGCAGAATCGAGTCGCCAAGCAGCCAGCAGCTCTGAGTCTTGCCAAAGTCTGCTGTCAGGAAAGTATTTTCAGACCACAAACAATTTAACAAGCAGAAGATCAAGCCTGCATTTTTTTCAGTCCCAAATAATATCATAATCTGTAAAGCAGCCATAACAGCACTGAGGGAGATTCTCTCCATGCTGGGAAGTCTTTACTTTTACGCTCACTCTTTCCAACAACATCCACAGGGGCACACTGCTAAACCCAACAAGAGTTTAACTTCTTTAACAACCTCAGCTCACTCTCCCCCACTATTCTTTTTAAACTTCCTGATAGCAGCGCCAAGGCTTTTTTATTCAGGTGTAGAATGCTGCTTTGCCAAAAATAACATCAGCACCACACGGCAAAGTTCAACCCTGATGTAACCGAAACCCCCCAAAGCAAGAGACTGCAAATAATGATGGGTTACGTAATGTCCCGACAAACCACTACCAAACCAAAGGTTTAGGCTTATGCCAGGCTGCTGACATCAAACACTAGGCTCGCCACAAGTTCAAATGCGCCAAGTGTTATCTGAATGGCAGATGTTAGAAGACTAAAAAGAGTTCTCCTGGGTTTTTGTAAGAAACTAAACATTATTTAAAGTAGCAGATTAAGAGGCCTGTTTTTGTTTTAGTGGACTCATCTAAAAATTCCAAGTGCAAGAAAAATGTTCATTACTATTGTAAAGCTTGATTTACTGATATTTAATTTGTTCATTTAATTCAGCAGTGAAATGAGCTTAAAACCTAATCGGACCAAAACCAAGGTGCAGCCAGAGGTGCAAAACCACACTCACTGGTTAAAAGAAGTAAAGGAATAAAAATAAGGACTAGGTTATAACACCGGTAATAGGTATCATAAAATATGTTTCTTGGTTGCCAGGTTGACATACCCCTCAACAGTCTGAAAGATTAATGTTGTCAACAGAGAACAGAGGGAAATGCAGAGAATATATGCACGAGGAGAATAATGAGGGAACAGGTGGGAACATAGCTGCGTGCCCAGCAAAGTAGACAACGAAGCTCCGTAGGTTGACTGGGAAGTCATAGTTGGAGACTAAGCAGATCTGGAGGCTGACCAGGATGCTGATAACAAAGGCTGGGCAGGACTGGAGGCCGATTGGGATGCCGACAGGACTGGAGGCTGGCGTCAATGACAACGGGGCAAACCAGAGAGCCACATTGGCAGAAGAGGTGACGGAAGACCTCTGGAGGCTAGTCAGGGGCTGGGGCTGAAGGTGATGGGACATTTCAGGTGGTGCAACAGAAGGCAGGCAAAAGCTGAGGAGGCACACAGGTTCTAGCTCAGATAGCCGTGGTTTGGGTATAGGCTCTGGTGCAACTGAACCAGATGGTGTGGGAACCTCTTGTTTGAATGGAGCAGGACCTCTGGCTCCGGTAGAGGCGACATGGGGGCAGACGGCGGTGTGCAGAAACCACGGGACCAGATGACGCGCAGACCTCTATTTTTTTTTTATTCAATTTTATTTATATAGTGCCAAATCACAACAACAGTTGCCTCAAGGCGTTTTATATAGAATAGAATAGAATTCAACTTTATTGTCATTGCACATGTCACAGGTACAGGGCAACGAAATGCAGTTTGCATCCATCCAGAAGTGCTTTAGCCATGATATAGATATATTACAATATATATTAGCAATAATATAGATATGTAAGTATATTACAGAAATGGGTCTATTATGGTATGTTATAAT
>NW_005187967.1:113387-114858 GCF_000239375.1 Pundamilia nyererei
GTCCTTGCCACATGCGTCGGGGGTTGGAGTTGGAGAAGTGTTCTTCTACCTTCTTTTTGTAATGGTGTTTGGCTTTTTTGATGCCCTTCTTTAGATTAGCCCTGGCTGTACTGTAGGCGTGTGCATCTCCTGACCTAAAGGCAGTGTTGCGGGCCTTCAGGAGGAGACGAACATCCCGGGTCATCCAAGGTTTCTGGTTGGGGTACATGGTGATCCGTTTCTGGGTGGTGACACTGTCTGTGGTTTTGGAGATGTAATCCAGTACAGATGAGGCGTACTGGTCCAGGTCTGTGTGGGTGAACATATTCCAGTCTGTGTTTTTAAATCTGTCCTGGAGCACTCCGTCTGTCCCCTCTGGCCACACTTTAATTGACTCCAAGGTTCCTCACAGTAGTGGTGTGCGGATCGATACTGAAATATCGATTCTTCTGATACCAGTAATTTATGTTCTAGAATCGATTCTCATATTAAAATATCGATATTTTAGTACTTTGGGCTAAATTTGTAGTTTATCATTAACAGGAACACAGTTAAGAAAGAAACTATATCATTCAGATCTTCTAAATTTGAAGGAAATACTTCCTCTTACGGCTTTCATAGTCATATGCGAAACACGGCTGTATAAATGTGTCGCAGCCCCTTGGCGTACGCATTCACAACAATGGCTGAGCGTAAACAGAGTCATGTGTGGACGTATTTTATCTCCAAAAACGCGGTTTGCGTCTTGGCTGTTTGTATGGCTGTTTATACATGCTCCCTCGGGGAAGCATGTATAATAAAAACAGAATTAGTCCTAGCACTGAACACTGTGGAACTCCATAATTAACCTCAGTGTGTGAAGAGGACTCTCCATTTACATGCACAAATTGGAGTCTATTAGATAGATATGATACAAACCACTGCAGCACAGTACCTGTAACACCTACAGCATGTTCTAATCGCTCTAATAGGATATTATGGTCGACAGTATCGAACGCTGCACTGAGGTCTAGCAGGACAAGCACAGTGATGAGTCCACTGGCAGAGGCCATAAGAAGATCATTTGTAACCTTCACTAAAGCTGTTTCTGTGCTGTGATGAGCTCTGAAACCTGATTGAAACTCTTCAAATAAGCCATTCCTCTGCAGATGATCTGTTAGCTGTTTGACAACTACTCTTTCAAGGATGTTTCATATGAAAGGAAGGTTGGAGATTGGCCTATCCGATTATTAAGTGATGACGTGACGAATCCTACTTCCGGGTCTAAAGCAGTCTGCGTTTAATATGGCTTTTGTGTTGTTAACATAATTAATGTTTTGTATTTTCTTCTATTTAATCTCAAAAAGCTCCTAAAACAGTCAGCGATCACTGTTGACCTCCCTCGGCTTTTATTACCGCTAATCATTTATTTAAGCTCAGTTTTTAAAACCTTAGGATGTAACTACAGCCCAGCCCATGCAGCAGTATATGAATGACTAACCTCGTATTGTGG
>NW_005187967.1:116190-123403 GCF_000239375.1 Pundamilia nyererei
TACAGGGCATTGAAGATGATAACAGTGGGTGGATTATATTCTTAAAATTAGTTACAGCACTTTCAGAAAGACATCTACTGTGATAAAGTCTACTCTCCACTGCTGTGCAATCAATTATTGTAAATGTAAATTTTATCAGGAAATGATCAGACAGCAGAGGGTTTTCAGGAAACACTGTTAAAGTTTCACAGCTGTGGTGGATAAGACTAAGCATCAGACTTTCAAATGATCAGAGCTTCCTGAACTGCTGTCCATCTACACCAAGCGGTGCAAGGCCAAAGCCAGGAAGATTATGATGGACCTCTCCCATCCCAACAATGGACTCTTCTCAGTGCCACCAAGAGGACCAGAGCAGACTGCAGTTTTTCCTCTGCGTGGGAAAGGCCAGGCTGGGGCTGTGCAGGGCACACAGGAGGTTATGGTTGCTCCTCAAGTTCAGGCCGACAGGAACCCTTTGGTTCGCTCCCTGATCCAGGCACCGTGGAATCTGCTGGTTGGAGCTCAGACAAAACAAGCATATACACACAGAGGATAACAAAGGAACATGCCACAGATGGGAACACAGCTGACACTAACCTGACTGACGAGACAGGGGAGGCAAAACGAATACACATGAAACAGGAGACTAACACACGGAGACTCAGACGTGACACAGGGGATAAACTGAACAAATAACAAAAGCCAGAAGCTAGAAATCAACTCAGATGCACTACAGAAAGGTAAACTATAAAGAAGTAACACTCAAGCCATCTCCTAAATAAACAGAAAGGAACATGAGTCCACAACTAACTCAGAAAACACTGGGTCAGAGACATGCATCTTGATGCATGCTCAGTCATCCAGGTAAGTAAATCCCAAAGGTTAATTCTGTTCATCTGGACGTTTTCAGTGGGAGAAACGTTTTGTTACTCATCCAAGTGACTTCTTTATGATGTAAAATGTAATGCAGACACCAAACATATTTTAAATTAAAATACATTAGCTTTAACCTGCTATTAAAAATGATCTGGAAAGCTTTATTACCAAAGATTCATTATGCAGCAAGTTTTACGTCTGCATCCACTCGCAGTCAGACAGAGTCTTTCTGTTTTCACTGTGTGACTGAATAGGATCAAATTGAGAATTACTTCAGACCTGTTTATGGTAATACAGTGATAACTTGGTGAAATTTGTTTTGTATTGCTGACTGCATACACATTAAATTAACACTACCTTATTAGATTCACAGTCCAGCCAGAGCCTCATAGATCTGCAACACAAGTCCTCCACAAGTGATTTACCTTCTAAGTAACACAGCGGCTCAGGAACTTTTCTTTTCTGTTGGAATATAACAACTGTGCATCTGCTTTGAGATTGAAAGTGGTTGGTTGTCAGTGTAATCACTGGAAAACCAATTTTATTTTTCTGGTTACCTAAAGGGTCCCATCCTGTTTTTCCTCTAGTGTGACTGAGCCATTGACTTGCTAGAATATTGTGCTGAGCTGCTCCTACCTGCCGGTGGCGAGATAGCATGCCAACCTGTTGACCTAAAGGCTACAGTAGTTTGCCAGGCTTTGCAAGGAAATGAACCTTCATTCTTCAGTTGACTTCTTTTAGATTCTAGTCAGGGCTGTGTCACGACTACTGTGGATTTTTATCACTTAACATCCAAATATAATTTGTATGTGAACAAACTGCACTGAAACAAAAGCATTTTCTTTCATCCCTCTTTAAATACTCTCTGGGTGTGTTCATTACTACCCATACACATACAGTAGTTTAGATTGCTCATGTAGGCTGTGCAGTAGCCTGCCTGCTCTACCTACACATTTGAAAAGACAATGAAACTTAGTCTGTGTCTGGATATGTTATTACAAACACTTGTCTGTTTCATTTTGGAAAGACAAGCTCGTAAAAAAACAACTATCCTACAGGAAACAGTTTTATGATGTCTAGCACACAAATCCCCAGACCTTCACTTTTTCAGATTTCAGGCTTTTTCCACTCTCACAACCCTCAGCTCTGTTTTTGTCATTTGGTCCACTGCTAAGGAACTGCTGCTTAGTTCCCAAATGTCCTCACGTGGCAGAAACAATACCAGTGCAGTTCAGATGTTTATGTGCTTGAAGTCATTTGTCACACATTTGCGTGTGCACATACAGTTTATGTTGTGAGTCTTAACTATCACTGAAATGCAGGCAGATCCTGCTCATTGAAGTTTTTCACTCATTTCTTCATGTTTCCAACAGGCTTTTGTTCAGATCTGTCTCTCCCATCTCTCTGTGTAGCTCACCTGTACCACTACACTTGTGTCTTTTCCACGTCTGCCCCCCTTTCTTTCTGTCACATAATGGTACAGTCCTAGTCTGTCTCTGTATGTGTTTGGCCCTGCCTGCATTTTCATCAAGGCTGGAGATTTGGCTTCCACATAGCCGCAGGCCATTGACAGTTATGTAACAATATAATTGTTATGTCTGATATCATTGGGCCATAAGTTTGACACCCCTGGTCTAGTTGATTTGTATCATCTTGTAGGGTGGATAACTAAAGGTGGGTAGTAATGAAATGTATGCAATAATACTGCCCGAGGGAAGCATGTATAAAGTAAAAGTATGGTCCCAGTGTGAAGAAAACTTTGTTAGACAGATATGATTCAGACCATTGCAGTGAAGTTCCATCCATCCACCTTCTTCCACTTATCTGGAGCCGGGTTGTGGGGTCAGCAGCCCAAACAGAGAAGCCCGAACCTCCCTCTCCCCAGCCACCTCCTCCTCTTGCATTCCCAGGCCAGCCGAGAGATATAATCTCTCAAGCAAGATTCAAGATTCAAGATCTTTTATTTGTCACGTGCATAGTTATACAATTAAAACACACACTGAAAGGTGACCTGATATACCCCTCGAGGTTGCAAAAGAGAGAGAAAACATTTTACACGGTAAGTAAGTAAATATATACAAAGACGACATTATGTGCAGCAAGTGAGTGAATTATATACATTAAGAAAAATATATAAAATCAAATAAAGCAATCTGGAAAATTGCAGTTTGAAATCTGAGAATGCACATTGTGTGAGTGGGGTCTTGGGCCGCAGTGAAGCCAGAGGATCAGGCATGATATAAGAATGTGATAACAATGAGTCCTGTCTCAGTCAGTTATGGTTGATTGGGAGGACGGGGGACCTTCTGCCTGATTGCAGAAGTTGGAACAGTTTATTGCTGGGATGGGACGAGTCTTTCAATGTCTAAGCTGCTCTAGTCCAGCATCTCCTGGTGTAAATGTCCTGAAGGGAGTGGAGAGCAGCCTGTAGCTGTGTTCTGCTGTACAGATCACTCTCTGAAGAGCTTTTTTGTCCTTGACACAGCTGTTTCCATACCAGGATGTGATGTTCAGTGCGAGGATGCTCTCCACAGCTCCTGTATAGCAAGTCCTAAGGATCACTGGAGAGACCCTGAACTTCCTCAGTTGTCGGAGGTGGTACAGGCGCTGCCTAGCCTTTTTGGACTGGACCAGCTCGGGTGCCTCCTCCAGGTGGGACATGCCCGGAACACCTCACCCAGGAGGCGCCCAGGAGGCATTCTTGTCAGATGCCTGAACCACCTCAGCTGGGTCCTTTTGATGTGGAGGAGCAGCGGCTATATGCTGAGCCCCAAATGGCTGAACTTCCCACCCAATCTCTAAGGGAGAGGCCAGCCACTCTTCAGAGGAAGCCCATTTCTGCTGCTTGTATTCGCGATCTCGTTCTTTCAGTCACTACCCACAGCTCGTGGCCATAGGTGAGGGTAGGGACATGGATTGACCGGTAAATTGAGAACTTTGCTTTTACACTCAGCTCTCTCTTCACCACGATGGCGTCCACATCACTGCAATCAGTCTGTCGATCTCCCGTCACTCAGGATATTTATACTCCTCCGCCTGGGGCAGGAACTCGTTCCTCACCCTGAGTGAGGAACGAGTTCACACTGCTTTACACTCGGCTGCGAACCATTCCAGTGCCAGCTGGAGGCCATCAGCTAATTAAGCCATCAGAACCACATCATTCAAGGATTCAAGGAGCTTTATTTGTCATTCGTATCACATGTTAACATGAGGTGGAACAAAATTATGTACACACGGTCCGGAGTGAAAAGAAACAAAAATGATGAAGAAACAGAATTTTTTTTAAGTAATAAATAAATGATTGGGTTTCTTGTTGTTGTTGTGTTGGTTTTTTTTTAACAAACAGAAATGACAAGTAATAAGACAATACAATAAATAATACTATAACTAGAGTGCAACAACCTGAGTACCAGTATAGAGTGTGGGTATAAATGTAGGTGTAAATAAATACTTTAGCAGCAAAGGGCATGATGACCAGCATTGATAAAGTGACGGTGTCAGTAAGTGTCAGTAGTGATTAAGGTGCTACAACAAGAGTTCTTGTACATTATGCACTAAGAAGTCTAACAGCTTCTGGAGTGAAGCTGTTTCTCAGTCTGCTGGTTTTGCATTTAATGCTCCTCAGCCTCCTGCCTGAGGGGAGCGGGAAAAAGAGTGAGTGTGCTGGGTGAGTGGGGTCCTTCATGAAACAGGTGGCACTCTTCCTGCATCTGGAGGTGTATATGTCTGTGACGGTTGGGAGGCTGCCTCCGACCACTCTCTGTGGAGCTTTCCTCTCTGCCACAGTGCAGTTTCCGTGCCACACATTGATGCCAGAGCACAGAACCTTCTCCACCGCACATCTGTAGAAGGAGATGAGGACTGAGCTCCGCACGCTTCAACCTCCTCAGGAAGTAGAGGCTCTGGTGAGCCTTCCTGATCAGGCTGGAAGTGTTGTTTTTCCAGGTGAGGTTGCTATACAGGTACGTACCCAGGTACTTGTAGCTGGGTACTACTTCAACTGCAGATCCTCCGACGTGCAAGGGTGTGTGTCTTCCCCTCCTGAAGTCCAC
Source organism: Pundamilia nyererei (assembly GCF_000239375.1). Classification (NCBI taxonomy): domain Eukaryota; kingdom Metazoa; phylum Chordata; class Actinopteri; order Cichliformes; family Cichlidae; genus Pundamilia; species Pundamilia nyererei. The sequence goes on from NW_005187967.1 coordinate 121,098, forward strand.
AATCATCTCCTTCATCTTCTTCTCATTTAAGCAGAGATTGTTTTGCCTGCACCAGTCCTCCAAGTGTTCCACCTCCTTCCTGTAGCCGGTCTCATCATTGTTTGTGATCCAATCAACCACAGCATTATCCACGAAAAGCAGAGATTAGATCCTGAGACCACCCAAGTGAAAGCCTTCCGCCACTTGGCTACGCCTAGAAGGTCTGTCCATAAAAATTATGAACAGAATTGGTGACAAAGGGCAGTCCTGGCGGAGCCCATCACCCACCATGAACGAGTCCGACTTATTGTCGGCTAAGCGGACCAAGCTGTTGCAACGGTTGTATAAGGATTGAATGGCCTGTAGCAATGGGCCAGACACCCCATACTCCCGGAGCACAGGACACAGGACACGGTCGAATGCCTTCTCCAAGTCTACAAAACACATGTACACAGGTTGGGCAAACTCCCATGCACCCTCAAGGATCCTTGAGATGATGAAGAGCTGGTCCAGTGTTCAACAACCAGGATGAAAACCGCATTGTCAAATTGTAAATGAAATTTAAAATTCTTGTCCTCACATACAAGGTCTGAAATAATCAGGCCCCATCTTAACTTAATGACCTTGTAGTACCATATCACCCTATTAGAGCACTTCGCTCTCACACTGCAGGCCTACTTGTTGTTCCTAGAGTATTTAAAAGTAGACTGGGGGTCACTGGTTTAGCTCAGCATGTTGAGCAGGTGCCCACATGCTATATGGCTGAGAGCAGCCGGCCTGGGTTCGAGTCTGACCCGTGGCCCTTTGCAGCATGTCTTCCCCTTTCTCCCGCTTTGTTCACTGAGCTACCTAACAAAAAAGGCCAAAAAGAAGTCAATTCTTCCTCAAATTTCTAGATGCCTCATTTGCCTTAACCCTCAGTGTCTGTTAAAAATCACCACCCTTTCAGCTTGTTAGTGGCCACAAGTGGCCACCTACAGATTAGGTCTGTAATTTTTTATAATTTTTGTTTTTTTTGCCATTTTTTTTGCATAAAGCTTTTAAGTAACTTCAGTTCTTTCCATAAATATAAAATAATTATTACTTTTTTATTTTTTAACCCTTTAAACACCAGTTTGTTTGTCCACTGCACCAGCTGGACGACAACCTCAAATCTCGCAATTTTATATAATTGCATTGCTACTGAAATTTCTTGTATTATTAATAGTAGAGTCTGGGGCATGTAATTGATTCACATCAACATTGATTATAATGCATTGTTATTTTAGTGCAGAGAGAGCAAAAACATAAAAAACCCCTTTCAGACTGTTCGTGGCCAAAAGTGGCCACCCCTTGTTTACATTTACAAAATGCTATAAAATTATTATATATTAAGAAAAATGTCCAGTTTTTTTTACATGATTTTTTAGATTAGCATCAGGGCTATTCATCAAAATCAAAATTTCATTAAAATTCTGAAATTTAACCCTTTAAATACCAGTTTGAACACATAATCATAACAACTCATAAATAGAGAAAATCATAAAATCCCAGTTTTTTTTCTAAATAATACATGCCATCTGATTTATTTGCTAACCACGATGAAGGTTAGATGCATAGCAATAATTAACACCATCAATGACATTTATGCAACATTGTTTTTTTCTGCAGTGGCAGAAAAACATAAAAAACCCCTTTCAGACTGTTCGTGGCCAAAAGTGGCCACCCCTTGTTTACATTTACAAAATGCTATAAATGTCCAGTTTTCTTAACATGATTTTTTAGATTAGCATCAGGGCTGTTCATGAAAATCAAAATTTCAATCAAATTCATAATTTTAACCCTTTAAATACCAGTTAAATCACATAATTGTAATGATTTACATAGGGATAAAAGCATAGAATCCCCATTTTTTTTCTAAATAATACATGCAAACTGATTTATTTTCTAACCATGATGGAGGTTAGATGCATAGCAATAATTAAAAGTATCAATGAGTTTTATGCATCTTTGTTTTTTTGTGCAGTGAGAGAAAAACAAAAAAAAATCCCTCTCAGCTTGTTCGTGGCCAAAAATGGCCACCCCCTGTTTACATTTACAAAATACTATAAAATTCATATATATTAAAACATTTTTCTACTTTCATTGACTTGATTTTTTAAATTAGCACCGCTTCTAGTCATAAAAACCAAAATATAATTCAAATTCTGATATTATACCCTTTGAATACCAGTCAGGTTATGTATTATTATAGTAAAAATAGTAATAAAGTTCACATCTTTTAGCATATAAATGGTGAAACCTAATATGTTTTTTATCATCATTGCAGGTCAGTAACAGTAACTGTT
>NW_005187967.1:147206-155838 GCF_000239375.1 Pundamilia nyererei
CTTCAAACGACGCGTCGACTATTAAATCAGTCGTCGACGATTTTGATAGTCGACGTAATCGTGACTAGTCGACAAATCGTGGCAGCCCTATTGTCCACTACGATGATGTTCAGTCAGTTAGCCATCACCAGTTTTTCCATGTGTATCAGAAGTCCCACAGAAATCTTAGCGTAGTGTTACGACTGTTGTTGTAATTTTAATATGCAAATCTGAGTGTGCAGGTGCCTCTGGTACATCCAGAGGGACGGATCGTACCGATTGGCTAATGACCAGGAGGCAGCATAAAAGAAGACACCTCCATGGACGGCCAGTCATTCATCCTCGGCCCATCCCAACCGGCAGACTGTGTGTTCACTGTCTAGTAATGTTTGTTAATGCAGGAGCATGTAGGGGTGGACTGCCTTTTTGTTTGATTACAGTTTTCTCCTGTTTTTGTTAGTTAGGGAGGTAAGTGGTTTGAATAGGTAAGTTTGATTTATCCCTGAGATAGGCTCCCTTTTGTTTGTTATTTTGGCCTTAGGTTCACCCCGAAGTTATAATTTGCTCCCTTCCTTTGTTTCTAAGTTCACTCATTGTAAATAAATCACTGTGAAAAAGTATTAATTGTGTGATGTGCTGCTTGGGGTCAGATGGGGATGGATCACCCTTATGTATTAGGAGTCGTTGGGCATGCGTGTTGTTGTTCCTGGGTTTTGTTTCCCTTTTTGAGACACAGGTAGGCGGGGCGGTGCTTGATGGTATTTCGGCACACCTGCGGTGCATTGGACGTCGTCAGTGGGAGCATTGATGGAGCTGAGTGACAGACGTCTGGTGTCGGAGTATTGTCGCTTCCACAAGTGCTAACGTGCTTTTGCAAGGTTAATCTGTTGGTTCCGCGCTACTGAGCTGCATGTTTTAAGATCCGTCCTCCTGCCTGCTTTCCCTCTACACCAGCCTGTCTCGCCGCCTGCTCGCCTGCCTGTTTCTTTGTGTGCTTGCCCTCTTTGGATCTGTGACAGAGACTTACCTCGCGCCTGCCTGTGACCACTGCCTTACCTGTATTTCGGTGTTTCAAGTAAGCTCTCCAACTCTCCCCGTCCGCCTCAGTTTTACTCTCGACGTTATCCCCTAACTCTGTTTTGTCCCTCGTCCTCAGGTAGCTCCGGTGCGCCATCTATCCTCCCGCATACCTCGGCTCCGTTTCATCCCCTCGGCTCTGTCTCCTCGCACATTTACCCGGCCACTGTATATAGCCCCTTCCCTTGTAAATATTCCCCTATCACTGTAAATAAATCTGCTTCACCGCGATCCTGTGCCCGTGTGTGTTTCTGCCACTAAATCCACCCGTTTAAATTCCCCTAACATTATGTTATGGTCTGGCCACGCCTAGACAGGCCATAACAGTGGTCATTCTCAACCACCTGAAGGACCATATCTCATTTTGACTTCATGACCTCCAGGCCATACTCAGCACAGATGTTCCTGTATACTATGCCAGGCACATGGTTATGGCGTCCTGTGTACAGTGGTATAAAAAAAGTGTTTGGCCCCTTCTTCTTGATTTCCTGTGTTTTGCATGGTTGTCATATTTAAATGTTTCAGATCTTTAAAAAATGTAAATATTAGACAAAGCTAACACAAGTAAACACAAAATGCAGTTTCTAAATGAAGGTGTTTATTATTAACGTGGAAAAAAAACCCAATTCAAACCTACATGGCCCTGTGTGAAAAAGTGATTGCACACTAAAACTAATAAGTGTTTGGGCCAACCTTAGCAGCAACAACTGCAATGAAGCATTTGTGATAAATGGCAATGAGTCTTTTACAGTGTTATAGAGGAATTTTGGCCCACTAATCTTTGCAGAATTGCTGTAATTCAGCCACACTGAAGGGTTATCGAGCATGAAGCGCCTTTTGAGGGTCATGCCACAGCATCTCAATTGGATTTAAGGTCAGGACAGGGGTGGAAAGTAGCACCCACCACTGGCCAAATTCGGGTAAATTTATGAAGTGGCATGAAAATTTGAACAAGGCATAAGAGACTGTGGTAGGTTTAAATTTGAACAGAAAAATTCACACTCCTGACCTGTCGGGGGCAGCAATTTGCCTGGGTTGCTGCTATTCTGCTTTAAATGTCATTGTACGAAATGAGCAGGTACTAAAATGTGACGTCATCAGACTGCATACCACCGACTGGCTGGTCAGGAGAGTCACTCGATGAGTCATGAGACCATTTCATTAATGATGAAATAATTAATTAATTAAAGTAATTAAAGGTGCTATTTTTAAAACCGGAGCAACGGGGGAAATGGCTACAAAAAAAACAAAGCTGTTGTCCCAGAGTCTGATGAAAAGCCACAGATTGAGCAGCAGGTATATTCTTGCCTCAATGTCCACCTTTTTTGTAGGGTTCATGTCACATATTAATTATGTCAGGGGACACTCGGATGCGTTGCTATGACGACAACCGCACAGGTTAGGTAGTACTTTGGTAATGTGACGTTACATTTCTGGACTTAAGCGGATGGCAGAAAAAAAAGAAAAAAATAACTTTTTAAGAGGTGTCAAGGGAAGAACCCAACGTTAAACGACGTGTTCCAAATGTTGGTAGCACGCAACTTTAAGCAGCAAGACTAATAGCTTTATTGTACAAAAAATTTGAAATTAGAGTCCATCAAGGACCATGAATCATGTAAATGCCATAAGAAGGTGAAATGCATCATTCAAGGAATTGCAGTTCTGGAGAAAACAGTCTGCGTTGTGTTACATTGTGTTACAATTTATCATACATGTATAAGTACACATGTATGATAAACTGTAGGAACGGTTTGGAACGTCTTGGCCAAGTCTCTTTCAAATAATGGAGCCATGAACACAGACCGTAACCTGAGGCAAGTGAGGCCTGCAGTTTTTTGAATGTTGTTCTGGGGTCTATTGTGACCACTTGAATGAATCGTTGTTGCGCTCTTGGGTTAATTTTCATTGGCTGGCCACTCCTGGGAAGGTTGTTTCATGTTTTTGCTATTTGTGCATAATTGTTCTCACTGTGGTTCAATGGCGTTATGACCTTTTCCAAATTGAGGGATCTCAGGAACTTTGTTTCTCATGTGTTCCTGAATTTCCTTGGACCGAAGCATGATGTTGTCATGATCGGTCTCGGTGTCTCGGTGAATCCCGACTCACCGGTTTCCCTCCCACCACCGGCCATCTCACCAGCTGTGTTTTGGGATGCGGTTTCCCATTTGCCGGATCCTTTCCACAGTGAGCTGGGTCACAGTGAGGCTTTCGACGGCTCACTTCACTCCTTCCCCAATGACCCTTCTAAGCTTGTGGACTGAGGCGTTCTTTATGTTTTGACCTATCGTGGCCTCCCCGTATGATGTTTTTAGCAGAGCTGAAAAAGACTTTTGCTCATCCTGTGTCCGAAGGCAGTGCGATGAAGTGGTTATTGAATCTTCACCAAGACTTTGGCAGCTGTGACAGGCTGGCCAGAATATGCACTAAAAAGAGTGTTTCTACAGACATTAAACAATAAAATGAACGATCAACTTCAATTTCTCAAGATAAGCCTCTGTCATTTGAAGAATTTGTGTCCCTCGTGCTTCGCATAGACAATTGCATGAGAGAGAGGACAGAGAGAGGCGTCTCTGCCCCTGGCAGAGAGATGCTTCCTTGCTGCTCGCCTGGTGCAGCCAAAAGGCTCAGCCTGCTTTAGGGGTACTGTGGGCGGCTCTTCCTCCTCGAGTTTATTGCTATCTGTCGTGCTTTGATATAAACAGATCTCCCTGCCCCTCTGTGTTTTTGTGGACTCTGGTTTTAAACAGAACCTCATTGAGTCTGAGTTAGCACAACACCAGGGTCTGTGTGTGTCTCCACATCAACCTCCTAATCCTAAAACATTTTTGCTATATTGTTACTCACAAGAACTTTTAGAGTTAACAACGCCTGGTAATTCTTGGGAGACCACAACCTTCTACACTTCCACCTCTCTGGATACTCCTAGAACCTGGACTTCATGTCTGCCACTGAGACTTGGCTGAACACCGGTGAGTCCAGTATTTTATCAGAACTTTTACCAGCGGGTAAAACATTTACCTGCTCCTATTTTAAAACACCAAGGAAATCATGGAGAGGAGGAGGTACGGCGGTTGTTTTTAAAAAGGATTTTAAGTTTAAACTGTGGTTTTTACAGCCTTCATCTTCAGGCTTTGAGCTGATGTGTTTTGAAGATAATCACTCCAACTCAGAGCTCTTTGCTCTAAATACAATAAGAACTTCATAAATGACTTTTCAGAATTTGTAGCTGGGATTATGCACAACTATGATCACGTTCTTATTGTGGGAGATTTTTTTAACCCTTACTGACTCTTTTAATCTAGTCCAGTCATACCTGGTCTCATACACGGACACGGAAACACAGTAGACCTGGTCTTGTCACACAGTCTGCCTGTGTCTCTGCCTGTGAAATGCTCTCCATGGCCTCCCCAGAGGCTGAGTGTCTTCCCTCAGCTGACTCTGGATCCTTGGAGACTAAAGTGCGCAAGTCATTTGAAGGTTCCACCGAGTCAGCTCAGCTAGCAGCCCAGCAACCTTCAGCTCAGTTAGCTGCCCCACATCCTTCAGCTCAGTTAGCTGCCCCGTAGCCTTCAGCTCAGTTAGCCGCTCAGCTGCCACTAGCTCAGTCTCCAGTGTCCCCGCTACCTGTAGCTAGTCTCCAGTGTCCCCACTACCTGTAGCTCAGTTTTCAGTTCTGTCAGCCACTCAGCCATCCATCATCTCAATGCAGGGAGAAAACCTCATTCCCACCCAGGGTGTTTTAGCTGTTTTAGGGGCAGTTATAAACTCCAGGGCCTCACCAGAGGCTAGGTCTCAGTCCCAAGCAGACTCTGGACCCCTGAAGGTTAAGCGGCGCCCTAAGAACTGCACCGTGCCAGCGCTGCCTGGGCAGAGCCACTGCCCTGTGCAGCTTCAGTTACCGGTGTCCCGGCCAGAGGTCCTCGCGCCTGCTGGCTCTGATCCGTCTCTGCTAGGGGTCTCCGTGCCTCCTAGTTCTGATCCGTCCCTGCCAGAGGTCTCCGAGCCTACTGGTCCTGTGTCTGTCTTCGTTGGAGGGTCTGAAGGGCCCATTCAGCAGCCTGCTTCCTTTGGGGGATCCAAGGAGCCAGTCCAGCCATCACCGTCCCCTGCAGCTCCATCACCTACAGTTTTCTCGCCGTCGCCTGCTTCCAGTAACTGCTACAACTCCACTGCCAGCAGTGCCACCACCTGCTCCACCGCCTGCGGCGTCCATACCATTGCCAGCAGTGCCACCACCTGCTTCATTGCCTGCAGCTTCACACCATCATCCACAGCTGCCACGCTGCCATCTGGTGCCGCAGCCGCCACGCTGCCGTCTGGTCCAGCATCATCCTCGCTTGGTCCAGCCTCCATCTCACCTGGTCCAGCCTCCACCTCACCTGGTCCAACCTACAGATTGCCTGGTCCAGCCTCTGCCGCTTCTACACCGCTGTCCAGCCTGAACCACCTTGCCTTTGCCGGCCACTTTCCAGGCCTCAAGCTGGACATCATCTCCGTCGAGGGATCTCCGTCGAGGGCAGCCCCTGAACAAGGTCGTCGCTGCCGCTGCCTTCCGCGCAGCCAGCCTCCGGAACTGTTTCGCCTGCATTGCCGCCGCTGCCTTCCGTGCGGCCGGCCTCCGGACCTGCTCTGTCATCACCATTGCCTTCTGCGTGGTCGGCCCCTGAATCTGCTTGGTCTCTGTTGCCGGCCTCTGGGTCGACCCCCCAAACTGCTTCATGGACTTTTGTGCCGGCGACCTCCAGGTTTCCCTCCAGAAATGTCTTTGGACTTGGCCCCAATGTAAAGAGGGACAAGCTGCAGGTGTCTCTTCAAATCTTAAAGGACTGCTAGCGCCTCTATCAGGATACAGTCAAAGAGGCTAAAAGGGAATACTTTTCCAAGATCATTTCCTGCAACAGTCATCTTCCAATCAGGTTTTAAAAACCTCCATAGCACTGAGTCAGCACTCTTAAAGGTTTTTAATGACATCTTCCTTACCTGTGGTCCTGGTAATCATCAGGACACAACATTTTACTGTCTCATTTACACCCTCTTACCCCAGCTTACTCGCATTTATCTGCCGCTGAAGCATAAAGATCCTTCCTCTATTAAATGGTAAATGGCCTGTATTTGTATAGCGCTTTACTTAGTCCCTAAGTATCCCAAAGCGCTTTACACTACATTCAGTCATTCACCCATTCACACGCACACTGGTGTTGGCAAGCTACATTGTAGCCACAGCCACCCTGGGGCGCACTGACAGAGGAGAGGTCATCATATTCCTTTATTTTTTCTGATATTAAACACGCAAGTGTCTTGCCCAAGGACACAACGACCGAGACTGTCGGAACCGGGGCTCGAACCGGCAACCTTCCGATTACAAGACAAACTGCCAACTCTTCAGCCACGATCGCCCTAAACCACATTAAACCACTTCCCGCATGTCTAAAAGACATAAAAACTTGGATGTCCCTAAACTTTTTTAAAATGTAATTCAAACAAAGGTCTCTCAGGGAACTGGGCCTTCTCTATCGCTGTTCCTAGCTTCTGCAATAAGTGTACAGCACTTTGTTTTCAGCTGGGAGTTGTCTGGAAGTGCTGTATAAATAAATTGCTAGCTTGCTCTCACTGTTCACATAAACCCACTGATCATTTTGTTGTTAGTGGGCAAACTTACAGAATCAGCTGGGGTTTAAATAATCTTTTCCTTGACTTTATACTGACATGATTATAAACTAATTGCAGTTTTCCTACATTAGTTCCACTTACATGTGTTTGCTTTTGTAGTTTTTTTTTAAATTTGTGTAGATTTTATTTGTAGGATACAAACTTGTTAGAATCAGGTCAGTAATTAATCCATTTGACTCTGTGACAACTTTCTTTATTTCCTATTTGCAGCTTTACACTGCAGCAGTTTGTTCTGCTGCCTAAAGACACTGCATGCTCCACAAAGCTTCCTATCTACTGTTACCAGCCAGAAACCTTGTCTCCAGACACCGAACCTGAGACTTTCACATTATCTGAAGCTGGTTTTCTGATTGAGCCTCATACCCTTCAATACCCCGTCTGTCTTGCCTCTGTGCATCCAGGGCAGGCCAGGCCTCTCGCCTGTCCTGCTTCCATTGTTCCAACACTATTGGAGAAAAGAACATAAACCAACACTGCTGTTCCCATTCAGATCCAGTATGGCCGTGACCCGACACCATGTGAAGCAGCAGCTCAGCTTCTCTCAGACAGATCTTATTGCTGAAAGAAAAGAGAAGAAGAAGAAGAAGAAAAACAAACAGTGCTCAGGTATAGCTTAGTTTCCAAGAGTAGGGCTGAAGGGGAGCCATAGAACACCATGCAAAGTAATGAAAGCGCTGCAGACCATCCAACATGTTTTTTTACTGAGGTTTTGTGAAACATTTTCAAACTCTATAAAACCTCATACCGCTAAATCACCAACCAGCCAATGCTTATGCCACATCATTCAGGTCTACATCATTTTAGTAGATGACAGTTTGTTGGAAGTTTTCATCACTGAAGTTAAAAATATTTACTAAATTTTTTACTATAATAAAAGTAGTAAGGAAGTAGGTATTTTTTGCAGAAATGATCCAAGCCTGCAACCAACCAAAGCACATGGCCATGCGATGTGCCTTTACAAACATCTGTTAAAAATGAGTTGTTGCAATAGTGGTATCTTACTAAAATATCAGAGTTCTTTGGAACAACTCAAAATGTGGGCTCACTGAAAGCTGAAGTGCGTAGTGCATAACAGTCACCAACACTCTGGTTTAATAACAGCAGAATTCAACATTTTTCTCTGGTTTAAATACCAGACATTTCAGGGAGGTTTTCATAAGACAAGTGAACAATAAGTCACATTAATCCAGACATGATGAAATTAAGTGACACAATGGACTGCAACTTGACAATATTTCTTAAATAATAAAAGCAAGTGTGAACCAGAAATTTAATGTGTAGCATCCAAAGTGAAAGCAGAATGGGACCTAGAGTCTCTATATTACCTTAGGCACAGATCTGTCACACTGTAAGCAAGAGACGCGGAAGAGGATTTGTACTTAAAAGCTATACTTATTTAGAAATGCACCCTGATATACCCACCCAGTATTTCAGTCTACAGAGAATAATCTGATGATTAACAGCATCCAAGGCAGAGGTCAGAGGTCATGAAAACAGAATATTCTCCTACATAACTACACCTTAATATGTCACTGGAGACCTTAATGGAAGCTCCTTTGGTAGAATGTGCTCAGACAAAGCGACTAAGTGATCAAGAATGCATCAAGCCCTCAGTTTCCATGTGCTCCTTTACTGTTAATTACTATTATTGTTGTTACTTTACTGTTATCATCTCTGCATTTTAAAGTTTCAAATTATTCTCACTTCCTGTTTTTCCCTGTTTTGTTTTGTTTTTTTTGTGGGCGATCGTGGCTCAAGAGTTGGGAGTTCGCCTTGTAATCGGAAGGTTGCCGGTTCGAGCCCCAGCTTTGACAGTCTCAGTCGTTGTGTCCTTGGGCAAGACACTTCACCCGTTGCCTACTGGTGGTGGTCAGAGGGCCCGGTGGCGCCAGTGTCCGGCAGCCTC
>NW_005187968.1:0-8994 GCF_000239375.1 Pundamilia nyererei
CGCCTGGGAAATAGACACACTAGAGTTTCTAATAGCGTCCAAGAGAAGTGTGCTTGGAGAGACGATAGCTGACTGCAGCCTCAAGATGGCAGTGATGTAGAAGCACATCACTTATGCTTTGGTACAACTGACTAGACAAGCACTGCTTGTCCTGGCTGAACAGTTGAGTTGGGGTTGCTGTAGTTCAGTTCTACTAATTGGAAGGTTTGCAGTTCAATACCCAGCTGCTGCAAAATACTTAACCTCCCCCCCGAGGATGTAATATTAAAGTGAATACACGTGCTGATTTCATCTCTTTACATGAAAGAACATTTACTTTTCCAGGAGTCACATTAGTGACTTGTAGCTTTAGGCTTAGTAGACGACTCACACATTGACAAATCCAAACACATTTAAGAGTAATTTTAAGTGTAAAGTGCTCAAAGAAAACAGGGAGCACCACAGCAGAGGTCATTCATGTCTGTCACACACAGGACGTGACAGTGAAAAGTGTGGAGACACTGCACACCTGAAGTTTAGCCGATTGTGTTGCGCTGACACTCGGGTCCTTTTGAAGTGTCGTATATTGATTCAATTGTCCAAAACACAAACATACAAAGAATGAAAAATGCTCCTTGTTATAAGAATGCAAGATTCATTTTTGATTTGGTTGTCCGCTGAATTTTTAACATTCTCAACTGTCATTTGAATGTAGAGACGTCTGAGTTACAGAGATAATGAATGAGAACCACACGTTTTAATCCATTTAACGTATGAATCCAGACATTTATTTGGATATTTCACAGTAAAAACCAAACATTTGTTAGAGATGACAAAGGCTTTGCCACATTTAGATGCACTAAAGGTCCGATTTGCTGTTAGTTCTTCATATGTGAGACTCTTTTGCAACAATTAGCAGTTTGCTCGCGTAAGCATACTGCAGGTAATGCTGAGTGATGGAGAAGGCTCGGCAGGTTGCCCGAGTGTACGGCTCTTCAAACAAAAACAAAAAGTCACACCCTAACCTCGAGTGTTTTTATTAACACCTTGAGGTGTAAATGCTGGGTTTGATCCCCCAAACATGTAGACTGCTCACTGCCTGATGTCAGATCACATCTGTAGCTGGTGCTACAAAGTGTGCAAACATGTTTCCCCTCTCTAAGCCTTTCTTCTCTTAAGCATCTCCAGATACATCCCCAGGGACTTCTGAATAGAGTCCTTGGTGATGAACTTGACAAAGTTATTGACATCAGCCTCTCTGTTAGCCGCCAGCTTGTCTATGGTTGGCTTCCTCATCATGGACTTTGTGAGCTGTCTGGCGTGATCTGCAAATGAAACAAATGCACATGTAAGGAAGCTGTGCATTCATATACAATTTCTTCTATGAATACTGACATGGGCTTCAATTCATTGCAAAATATATTCAATTGCAGCACTATTGTGGAGCACCTTTTATTTCTTATGTGGGAAAGTGACATTTCTAACAGGTGCTGAAAGCTTATGCTCTTTCTCTGCCTCCTGCACATCCTGCCAAGTACCAGGATGTACTAAATACTGCTGTACAGATGGAAATACACCCATATCGACACTTCTGAGGTACGAGGTTACATCTCCCTACATGCGGGCTCGTGGCACCTCACCTTAAAACAAACATACACTGAGAGCAGCTCATTTTTTTCCTACCTGCCTTGGAAATGTTACCTGCAATTTTATTACCCAAATGGTAAATGGACTGGTTCTTATGTAGCGCGTTTCTACTCATCTGAGCGCTCAAAGCACTTTACACAACTTGTGCATTCACCCATTCACACAAGCACATCTTTCTAAGTGCTTCATAGCTAACGTTCACACACATTCAGAGCAATTCGGGGTTAGTATCTTGCCCAAGGAAATTTGGCACGTAGACCAGGGGGAGCCAGGAGTCGAGCCACCAACCTTCCGATCAGTGGATGACCTGCTCCACCCACCTGAGCCACACAAATAAATCTACTTTAAATAAAACATCATTTCCTTGTCTTTGATAGTGTGCAGGAACTCTGGTTTTACTGCCCATGATGCAGTAGACTGCAGAACTACCTTGAACAGCAATAAAGTCGTTATTGACTGCACGACTTTCAGTCTCACATCGTCGGAGGAGTTTTGGCCCGTTTGTCTTTATAGTGCGACTCCAGCTCATTGAGGTTTGGGGAGAATTCTTTCATAAGGTCGCAGCATTTCAATCCAGCTGACGTCTGGACTTTGACGGGGTCACTGCAAAACCTCGATTCTTTTCATTTCCAGCACGTCTGTTGCAGGTTGGCTGCTGTGAAGGGATCGTGGCACAATTTGGGCAAAGCTTTCGATATTGGATAGATGCATGACGTGCTTATGATCGACTCACTGACTGCACCATGCAACATTATGTTCAAACGTGTCCGCTTTGGTGTCAAATGAGTCATGCTTGTCTGGTCTTGAAATGTTGACAAGTGCTAACATGCTAACTGAGCCTGTAGTCTCAGACATGTAGCTCGTTTTGTTTGTTGTAGAGTGTTGTAGTTCGACCTTGTGAAGACCGTGAAATTAACCACCTGAATACTCCAAAACCTCAACGTGCCAAAACGTCTGATTTTACAGAGGTGATCACACATTTCCATCTAACATCTGTTTGACTGAAAAACCCACAGCAGCATTGAGATAATAGGACGACCGATTAAACTTTGTTCTAGGTTCTCCTGTGTTGATTATGACACATATGAGCAGCACAGCAGTGAAGAGGACAGACGGAGACATTTTTACCTTGACTTCAAAATGTGGTCAAATGACCAAAGAGCTGTCAGACTTTTTACTTTATCTTGAATAGAAACAAGATTAGAAATCTTGACTCAGGTGAATCTTTTTGGCAGCAATAACCTGACATACACATGAACATATTGTGCAGACCAAGTTGCAGCACCACAGGTGGAAAAAATGACAAGTATAACTGATGTTTAGCATACCTGGAATAGCCAACCACTTGGTCATGGTCTCTGTGGCTGTAGTGAGGACCTGGTCTTCATGCACCAGCTGGTCCACCAATCCTATCTTCAAGGCCTCTGCAGGGCTGTACAGCAGCCCCAACTGTAGGGCCATCTCTGTGGTCCGATGTCCGACTGTGTTTACCATAGTGTCCTTAAACCTGCAGGAGCAGTTTTACAGTGACAAGACAAAACAAAAATGGGTGTGAAATGTTAATAAAACAGTTTTTAAACTGAGAAGTTGTATTGGTTTTAGGGGCTTTGGCACAAAATTATACAAACCCCGATTCAAAAAGATGAACCGCAGTGAGACTGGAATGAGTTCTTTGTTTTTATCTCCACAACATGAGCAGCGGCGTTACAGCGCAGGAGAACCATGCAAGAAGAAGCTAACTGCAAACCTCTCGCACTCACTGAGCTTAAATGAGACTAATGCATGTAAACTGTGTTTCTACCTTGCTGCTGGTACTATCAATTATTATTGTAATTAGGGTTGGTGTAATTTCTTACCAAAAAGGTGCTACAATGCCGAGCTTGGTCTCATTGAGACCGATGCTGTAACGAGGGTTATCCGCCATTATTCTGTAGTCACATGTCATCGACAGCAGGCAGCCTCCTGCAGGACTGGAGCCCTGGGTGACGAGTAACGAGAAGCCCGCAAGCTTATTTCAGTGTGTTTGCCCCCCAGAATGCACCACTCTGTCCTTGTGTGAGGTGCAGACAGTGTGGAGGTAGGTGCTGCGTTGTTCTATACGTACATTGACTGCTGCTATAGTGATCATGTTGGAGCCATAGAACTTGAGCCACATCTCTTGCACAGCTTTCCAGAACTCCGCACAGTGCTCTGGACTCTTCCCATACATGTCCAAGATGTCCAGCCCGGCTGAGAACACCTTGGGCTGGCTCTGGATTTCAGGGTAAAACACATCCAGAAGCTAAACCCGCTGTCATTATACTTAGCATGTTCAAACTTCAGCTGTGGAACTGTAAACATGAAAGACTTCACTGTAACACAGATGTTAGTCCATCTGCACAAAGCTGCTTTAACTGTACCGAGGTGATGACGAGGCCTCTGCAGCTCTTGTCCATCTCCAGCTTCTCAAGAGCAATGCAGACATCAGTGAGAAACTCTAAACTAAGACTGTTGACAGGAGGACTCTGCATGTGCATCACTGCCACACCTGCAGAGACAGAGGCCATGATCATTCACTAGAATGCTGCAGTGATTGCTGCGCCAGGAAACCTGCGATGGAGATTTTGCATGCTTTGTGTCTGCTGATGATGGCAGCTGAGGTCACACTGGATTAAACTCAAATTAGTGATCCCTGAGAGGAAAGACAAACAACCTGAGCGATCGCCGGCCTGCTGCACTTTGCATCCGACTAATTAAGTCAATGGGGTGAGAGGATATTGATTCATACGGGTGTATCCACCCGCTAAGGTGCTTTAACACTTTAATTGGACTGACAGTGATGTGAGAAACTCACCTCAGCGGTCTCCCAGAGGCTTGGCTCTGCTCTGGATGTGGTGAGAGGAGGGGCTTTGGGGGCCACCACGCTGATAAATTCTTTTCTACTTTAATCGCCCACGTTATTGGATTTCACTCTACACGGCACTGCGGACATCAATATCAATGACACAGCCCTATAAAAGTGCGGGAGAAGCTCCTAGCCTCAGTAAACACTTTCCTGATGACTTTATGGGCTCAGTCAGTCATCGCAGCACCAGATCCACATATTTGATTTGCCAGGTTTTTTTGCCCCTCCCCCCTCTGTCTCCTCGCAGTCAGACCGGGAGGCGAGTAATATATAAGATGATATTTATTATAGCATAATAAATATACTAACATTGTTTTTCTGATGGAGAAGAAGATTTTATCGAAGTGTATTACACCTCCCTGGGTTGGTTAATAGCCTTGAGCATCAACTGTTGTTTTAAATAGTCACACAGTTGCTTTTTTGCTGGGTTTGCATTATCCATCACGCTGCTCTAAGCTTGCTACGCGCCTCAGCTTTTAAAAATGCTCCTTTTATGCTGAACAATAACTTTTATTTAATTTCATTACAATGCAGCTTTGGTGAGTCACAGGTCTGTTAACAGTCAGAGTATTTCTGTTGTGGCTGCCCTTGATGTAATTTGGCTTCTTCTAGTCCAGCAGACGGACTCCAACTCCCCCTGGTGATCGTGGTGCTCGCTCAGCTCCGAGCTGAACATGCTACAGCTGGAGAACTGCCTCATGTGCCAGCTGGAGTTAAACAGGGGGAGTTAATGTCTGTGGGACAAGAGACTTACAGGCAGAGCCAGCTGAATTTTCCACACATCTGTATTTACATGACCTTCCCCTACATATTTAGAACAACTCACTTACAGTTGTACTTCATGTCTCATTTGAAAAGCATCCTTTCACCTGCACAGTCGTATTAGCAAAATGCTCACCTGAGCTCTGGTCAAAATCCACTTTGATCTTCTGTGAGGTGGAGCTGCTGCTCCGCTGAGCAACAAGCGCAGGAGCCCTGCGAGCAGCAGCATGACCGCTGCAGGAGAGCTGGGACAGAAGACCTGCACAGGAACACAGCACACTGGCTCAGTTCAAAGTCATCGGTCACAAAGCAGCAACACACACATTCAAAAGACAGGAAACAGCCATGTAGCATACTTATTATAGAACTTGATATAATACGTATCAATGTGCAGTCGTGTTAATAGTTTGAAGAGATCCAAGTTGAAATGATGCACGAAAACATTTTTTTCTTTCGCTAATGAACAGTTTCTCATGAGCTTTTGTTTCCGGAGCCTCTGTGACAGACAGCTAAAGCTAACAGCTGGCATGCAGCACATAACAAACACACGCTTCTTTACACGTTCAGCCTCGTATTCGCTCTCAGCGCCCGTGTTGTGGGTGAGTGGAGTTGCACACACCGACACAAAGAGACAAGCGCTGCGACCTTTGCTCCAGTTTCTGCAGCGCACCGTCGGCAGCAGGAGCTCGGTGTGTTTTGAGGAAACAGAGACGCACAAACTCGGACTTTCTCCCCCGAAACTCCCAAACCTACCTGTTAAACCCGGCTTGGTCCTCAAACATGCCCTCAAAGCCATTTTCAGTCGCTCAGACAGTCACGTCCTCCCGTTCTCGTCTTTAGCGTCTGGTCTTCTTCACCGGGTCTTTTAGAAACAGGCTTTTAGTTTGACTGTGTTGTGACCGAATAGCGCCACCTTCTGGTTGGCTGGCTTCATGATTTTCAATCCTGCCAAAGAATCTCCTCCTCAGTAATTTATTTAGTTTTTTTTTTTTTTGCTTCTTGAGCCACCAGTCATCTCTTCATGTTTTGTAAGAAAAATATAAAATAAGTGCAGCCATTTAAGCATGCAAATACAGTATATGAGGCAAAAACCGAGTTTGCGCAATTTAGTTAGTTAATATTTGGTGTGAGGCCCTTTATCCTCCAACACAGTCTGAACTCTCTTAGGCAGCTTTCTTGTTGTTTCTTCAGGAATAGTTCCTCTATCCAGGTCTTTTTTTCTGCATTGGCAGAGTGTTTGGGATCATTGCCCTGATGAAAAAAATCAAGGCTTAACCAATCAGACACTTTTCAGATGGTATTGCATGGTGGATTAAACTCTGATAGTACTTTTCTGAATTCATAATCCCATCAGTTTTGACATGAATGCACAACACCACAGGTTCAAATGCACAGAACTGTGCTTTACTATTTGCTGGTTTATTCCTGTTTCTTGAGGACATGACTTCCAGATGCTGTTCATCTGCTGTACATGGGTTTTCAGTCCCGTCACTTCTTCTTTTGTCCTCCACTTGTCCAGTTTCTTCAGACTTTTTGAGGACATGGTGCACATCATCTCGAGATATACATATGATGAGTTTTTACTCGTCTGGATTGTTTTTCTCAAAAGTAATCCTTCTTCCTGCTGCCATGCCTTTTGATTGTGGGTAACTATAGTATTGGTACTGTTCATCCATATATTCATAAAGTGTCACAGACTACAGAAAATCACTCCTATAATTTGCCTCACTGCTCTTGTGCTCCAGTCAGTTATACTCTCTTCATTTAGACCGATGGCCGACTGACTCCAGGAAACACAGGTGAGCCACAGAAGCAAGACAGGAAAAACAATCAAAACATTGAGCTCAGTCTAATTAACAGACCGACATCTATACCAAAATAAACAACAGAAACTCATCGTGTGATCAATAATCACACACCCCACTGATAATGTTTGCGAGCCGGGTATAGTGAAACGAGGGATAGAGAATCCAGGATTACCAACTAGCCAACATCCCTGATGCTCAAAGAAACCCTGTATCATAAATCACCATATAATCAATGAAAAATACAAGGTACTTAAAAGCTACTTTTTGTATATTTCTGATCTCCAAACTAGCTAAAAACCTTCGAAATGAAGTAAAGCTATCAAATAATCCAAAAATGTTCAAAAAATCTGTTTTGTGTTGAAGAGACATCAACTGAAGTTGAACTAGAGCGGGGCTGTACTTCTGTGCAAGACCAGTTTGTACAAAAACATAGTGCATCACATTAATGTAATTCATTATTTAACCAGGCAAGTCACTGAGAAGCATTTTTATTTACTATGGTGACCTGGGAAAAGGAAATCCCGCCCCCAGAAGAAATGGGGGCAGGGCTTTAAAAAATACAGCAGCAGACATCTGAAAACATGCCTGCTGGTAAAAGATTGCTTCCTTTGGGGGATTTGGATAAGCATAAGAGAATAGATGGATTAAGAAAGTCCCTTTAAGGACATTATGAGCATCATGTAGATGTACTTTAATTCCATCCTCTTCTGCTTATCCAAGTCAGGGTCATGGGGGGCAAGGAGCCTATCCCAGCTGCCATAAGACCCCGGACAGGTCACCACTTTGTCACACAGCTAACACAGAGAGATTATTCATGCTCACATTCACACCTACCACCATTTTCAAATTAACCTAATCCCAATAACTGCATGTCTGGACTGTGAGCGGAAGCCAGAGTACCACACAAACATGCAAACCCCTGCACGGAAAGGCCAAAGCCAGGACCTTCTTGTTGTGCCACTGTGCTATCTATTTTATGGTCAGTTGATATAAAATTGTATTTATGTAAACTGCTTCAAGTTTTTGTCTATCGAGAAAAGAACACATCATAGACATCATTTTATTGTAGAAGTACTGTGTGGCTGAAACAATTGTTTTCATCGCCAAGTCTGACAGCTAGAAAAACAACCCATTTCCATTCTGCCGGCAACTGACCTGAGCAATGATACGACTTCCTTTAAAACCAAATTATCTCTATGAGCTTCAAAAGCTCATAAGATGGCTCATCCCTTCCAGAAGCGTTTTTTGCTCTAGGCAAAACCACCAACAAAGTCACCAAGCTCCTTACACATGCACATTTCACCCACAGATAACTGTTAACCCTCTGAGGTATAAATCATCATCACTGACTAACCTTGACCTAATTTTTTTTATATACTCATTGAATTGTTCTCACAAGTCTTTGCAAACAGATGACGAAAAAAAAAAAAAAACTCTAGCAAATATCAAAGACTTCCTACCCAATAGGCAGAGCAGGTCATCTACTAACTGGAAGGCTGGTGGTTCAAACCCTGGCTGCTCCAGTCTGCATGCCAATGTATCCTTGGGAAAGATACTCAAACACAAGTTGCTCTTTGATGAATTCGAAAACATCTATCATTCCATGTTCAGAGATTTTTAAGTGCTTCTGTAAATGAGTGAATGAGGCAGGTTATATAAAGCGCTACATAAGAACGCTTACTGTTTACTGTTAGGATTAGGTTTAGACTGCAGACAGAGCAATGGCGTAAACATCCAGATCCAAAAACCCGAAGAGGAGAGTCCTGGCCCCTAGCCCTGCCAGCAGGGCCGGCCCGTGGCATAGGCCGTATAGGCAAACGCTAAAGGCGCCGTCCATCAGGGGGCGCCACGCCAGTGCCACAAATGTTGAAAAAAAAAAAAAAAGTTGGTACTATTATTTCTAAATACAAAAAA